>NC_091759.1:8316054-8616054 GCF_043380555.1 Nothobranchius furzeri
ATAAGTGGCAATTATTTCCTGCAGTACTCGGATCTTCCACTAGGAGGCAGAATACTTAAACAGAATGGGAGGAACGTACCAATCATGTTAATTTAGAAATCAGAGACCATCCCAAGTGGTCACTTCTGCAGACGCGACACTCTATAAAGTCATAAAACAGACCGATTTTTATTTTCTTTATTTTCAGAGTATTTATTAATCTAATTACAATATCTTGGTCCATTAAAGACAAAGTAGTTCAGGATAAATACATGCAACAATAAACCACATCATGAAATGTTCACATATCCTTGAAACATCCCATCGATCAATTTCCACGATCTGGAACAAGTTATTCTCAATTTTATCATATGATGCTTCCCATTACGGAGGTCAGGACGGCTACACCGACTGCAGCAGTGAAAGTCATCTTAGTGGATGGAGCGCCGCTCTGCGTGACGGGGTTGCAGTTGTCTGAGGAGCAGCACGTGATGTTGGTATTGTAGGTCACACCGAGCAGAGAGCTGGAGGTGACGGATCCGCAGTCTGAGCTGTTGTCCCTGCAGCCCTGAACGTTGAAGCCCACAAAGTCTGGGAGGACTGGGAAGTCTGTGGAGAAACGGTGACGTCATTTTAGATTGTCAAATGTGGCATTTGAGGTGATTTTAGCTTCTCTGAACGACACTTACAAGCTCGTCCGGTGAAACAGACGCTGCTGTTGAGGTTGCAGGTCTCTCTACCTTGGTTGACGCATTTACCAAGCAGGTTAAAGGAGCACTTGTTGCAGACCAGGGACTCGACTGAAACAGAACAGTAGATTCAGTTAAATCCAGGTTTATTTATACAGCGCCAAATCACGACAAGAGTCGTCTCAAGGCACTTCACAAAGTAAACATTCCAATACAGGCCAGTTCATTAAGCCAATCAGAAAAAAGTTTCGTATATAAGGAACCCAGCAAATTGCATCAAGTCACTAGATCAAACTTGTTAACCCAAACTGGGATTAAACTGGGATTAACCCAGATACTTTTTTTTAATCACCAACAAGAAGAAAAGAAACATTTTTGACATGGATACTGTTGGTTTGACCTCATGACCCGGGGATTTCCATGGAAATTTCCAGTTCTCTAATCTCTGAACAACCCAAACTCTGAGCTCCTCCCAGTAAACAACAAACTGGTTCGTCCAAATTTTTCTAAGTGAATTTAAAAAAATAGATCAGCCAATCAGGGATGAGCATGTTTAAGTTTAAGTGGTTTTTAACTAAAAACAGCGAATACGTAACTGTTACAGCAGCAGTAAAAGCAGTAGTTTTGGTTAGTTAAATGGATTTTTCTACCAAATTTATCAAATTTAAATTCTTTTTACACAAACTCTTAGGAAAGCAAAATTTTTAGGTTGTTGGCTTTAAATTTATCTGTTTTTTTTTTCAAAGATGAATCTTCAAAATTAACTTTAGATTAACCCTCTGGAGGCAGGCGTTGCAGATTTGCAACGCTAAAACCTTCCTACCTGGTTACTCCACACGCGTCTTTCATGAGCACTTTTTAACTCAGAAGCACCCCTGAAAAACTTAGTTGTTCGTCCTTTTATCAAAACTTATTTTGAGCCTGAGAGGGTTAAGATTCACATCTAAATGTTGATTTTTTTAAAAATAAAAAGTAAAATGTAATGAATATTTTCCTATTTTAACCTTTTAAATTTAAAATCTTCACTTAAGTCCTCCTTTAAAGAAACTCTTCCACCAACGCGATTCTATGCAACAAAATGTTTGTTCTTACCCAGAATCAAGGATGCAAGAGCAGCAACAACAGCGAAAACAAACTTTCCCATCTCTGAGTCTGTTCTTGGTTCAGGAAAAAGGAAGAAAATCCTCTGACTGAGGGGTCCAAAGCTCCTAGTCCACCAGGTTATCAGACGCTGAGGGTCAGAAGTGTTGGGCCTGTTGGTGGGACCAGATATTTATGTGAGGTGGTGGGTGTGGACGGGCTGGACAACAGGGGTTTTTCTGGTTTTTTTTGTGTGTGTGTGTCTTGTCCATCACAAAAGTGGGTGTGAAGGGCAGAAACTGTGAGATGACCTCCAGTCATGGCTGTATCACTGATACTCTTCACCTGTTCTTCCAGTTAAGTTGGTTTTTCTGTGTCAGAATATTGCATTTATCTAAAATAGTCAGAAAATAGCAAATAGATTTATATCTATATACATGACATTTAGCTCCTCATAACACAAAAACAAATATGAATCTTTTGACCCTCTGGAGGCAGGCATTGCAGATTTACAACAGTTAAAACCTACCTACCTGGTTACTCCACATACGAGCATTTTTTAACTCAGAAGCACCCCTGAAGGACTTAGTTGTTCGTCCTTTTATCAAAATTTATTTTGAGCCTGAGAGGGTTAAAGGCCAATATTTTTTTTAGGAAAATCACAATTTTGTGTCTAAAATTAAACCATAAAAGTTAAGAAATACCATGTAGAATAAAATCTAAATGATGAAGCAACATATAATTGCTAAAATCAAAATATAAAGACTGTATGCCTTGAAATGGAAGCAGCCTACCAAAATAAAAGCATGGTCAAGAGATCCTCTTTCTAATAGCTCAAAGACTCTTTATGAGATAATGTGAGTTTGTTTAATAATAGATTAACTCATAATCTCACAATCCAAGATATTAGTGCGGGAATCTATTAACACTGCTTTTATTTTCTAAGCTTTTACCATGTTTTGACTTTGTTCATAAAAAAATTAAATCATTAAATTTATGTTTAAATTTCAGAAATGAATTTATATTTTAAATGAACTTCGAAAAATGTATTTTAAATTCTGTTGTTTTATGGATCATAAATGTTGATTTTAGTATGTTTTACTTTACAATTAAAATTCTGTTTAAATGAATAAATGATAAATGACCCGCACTTGTATAGTGCCTCTCAGAGTAAAGACTCCAAAACGCTTTACACTACAGTGTATCATTCATCCGTTCACACACACATTCATACACTGGTGGGGATGAGCTACGATGTAGCCACAGCTGCCCTGGGGCGCACTGACAGAGGCGAGGCTGCCGAGCACAGGCGCCACCGGTCCCTCCGACCACCACCAGCAGGCAAGGTGGGTTAAGTGTCTTGCCCAAGGACACAACAGCAGAATTTTCTGTCCGGAGCCGGGATCGAACCTGCAACCTTCCGATTACTGGACAACCCGCTACTGCTGCCCCCAAAACTTTTATTTGGGTGTTTGTTGCTGCAGTTTGAGGCAGTTTGTCACGTAACCTGGACACACCTAGACCCCCACACACTTAAACACACACACACACACACACACACACACACACACACACACACACACACACACGCGCACACACGCACACGCACACACACATACACACGTGCGCGCACACACGCACACATAAACACACACGCACGCACACGCACACACACGCTTAAACACACACACACACACACACATGTGCACACGCACGTACGCACACATAAACACACACACACACAACACTCCAGAGAGACAAAGATGATTGTGAAACCGGAGGAATTCAGAGTGTGGAAACTCTGGAATGAAATGTTTTTACCCAGGGATGTGGGGGAATACTGGGAGCGGCTTAGGTTTCTTTTCCTCAAATATCCAAAGAATCAACACCTGTTCAGTGTTCATTTCTGCATAATGTGACGCACGAACCTCTGATGAAAAATGGAAAATACAAAAGTGAATTTGTGCACTTCTTTTGGGAAGACAAATGATTTTCCATTCAGGTAACTGTCTTAAAAGTCCAACTCTTATGCTGCTGAAACCAGCTCAGTCTTGCTTTCATATCATGAGATCAGCATCTTCATGAAGGGTGTCAGCAGAGGGAAGCAGGAAATGGCATGTCCTGGTCCACGGTGATTGTGGACTTCAGAAAACATGGTGGCCCAACACCAGCAGAAGATGTCAGAACCAGAAAACATTTATTGTGACTGCATGAGAACTCAACGAAACACACCAATGGTGTATTTAACATGACAGATCTGCAGCCAGCAGACCACACACAGATGGAGGATGCTCTCCATGGTTACCTGGTAAAAAGCCACCAGCAGTTTCCTCTCCAGGTTATTCCTCCTGAGGAACCACAGCCTCTTCTGCGCTCCTTTGATGAGTTGTGGGGTGTTTCAATACGATTCTCTTATGCACAGAAATGTAAGTGAAGGCACTCCCCCTCTGTGACACTTTAGGGGTGTGTGTCTGTGCTACGTTTTTTCAGAATTACAGAATACCTTATCTCGTTTTTGAGGTTCTTTATAACAGATTGTTAGTGGACAACCACGTTGATCATCTCTGGACCTCATCTAGGTATTTAGACTTTGTTTCCTCTGAGACAAGTCCAATGACTCAGTCTTTGAGTAAGGATGGATGCGCTCTGAACAAGCAGGTTCTTTTGCAATGACCTTTTGTGGCCTCCCCTCCTGGAGGAGGGTGTCAATGACTCCTCCATGACCGTGACCATTTAGAGGCTCAGAAAACCTCTGCAGTTGTTAGCTGATTATGGAGTGACACGTCAGTTTTCACAATAATCTGATTTATTGAGATGTTTTTTATCTTTAAGACATAATTGTCATGTTGGGGTTCACGTGCTTGACCCAAGACATGCAGAATCAACACAAGAGACAAATGTAAAATGAAACAAAAGTTTTATTGAACGGTGCACAACAAAGGATGTCCCAAACTGGGGGGGGGGGGATGGTAGGTGGGGAGGTCTGTTAGGTCTGAGGTGGCAGGATCCGAGTGTCCAGTGGGGTCGAGATAATGGTTCCAGAGAGGGGTGGATGAGCAGTGGTGAACGGGACTGTGGGGAGGAAGATGCAGGCTGAAGAGAGGTCCAGGAGTATGGCTGAAGGTGTGAAGTTGAGCAGAACCTGAGAAAAACAAGGAGCAAACGTCGGGTAGAGTTTTCCTAGAGACTCAGGCCCTGTCCACACGTAGCCGGGGATCTGCCAAAACGTAGATATTTTTCTACGTTTTGGCCTGTCATCCACACAAAAACGGATCTTTTTAAAAACTCCGGCCAAAGTGAAGATCTGCGTTTTCTTCGTTTTGGGTGTCTGCGTGTGGACAGACAAAACCGGAGTTTTAAGGTCCGCAACGTCACTTTCCGCGACAGAAAAATGCTGACATCACGTGTGCGACCTGTGTTTACACTAGCCGACAGCACGGATGGCCTCAGAGCTGCGCTCGCTTTATCAATTGTCCAAGCGCTTTTTGCTTGTTTGTTTTTGCAAGCGGAATTACTGCTCCTTGCAGAAGACCACAGACGAAGGATGAGGTTAAGAACGGGGAAGTACTGCCACCTACAGGTCTGGCATGTCCTTAACAACGTATTTATCCGGGTACGTGTGGACAGAGTTTTTTTTAAACGAGGTGGTGTGGATGCAAGTTTTTGGAGGGGTGGATATTCGTTTTTTTAAAAACCCGGCTATTTGTGGACTAGGCCTAAGTGGCAGGAGAATATCCACCTGGAGATACCCGTGTGGTGTAATCAACCGGCGTTGAGCACTGGTCTCCCTCCTCCTTTTAAGCCAGCAGCGGCTGATGATGAATCTGCTGCAGCTGGTCCCGTTCAGACACCGCTCACCTGGAGTGAATGCTAGAGGCTGATTAGAGGATGAGCTCACCTCAGACCATGACAATGATCATACAAGAAGTAAAAGCTTCAGCTGTTTCATTCTATGTGTAATAAATGGCAAAAATGTTTTTATTTTATTTTAAATTTTTGTGTTGCTAACAATAATCATTAATAATAATTTTGTTATGAACTTTGGTTTCAGCAGCTTTGCTCCATTGTTCAGATTGTGTCAGGGCTTCTCTGCAACAGCGCTACCAGATGAAACTCAGGTTGTTCTTAGAGATTTTATTTCGTTAGTTACAACTTTTGTCCAACATAGACACAAAGAAAGGGCAGCGATAAACACGTTTCGATGAAAAATCAACAGTAAAAGGACGTCACGAAAGACTTACGAGCTCAGTGTTTACCCGAAACATCTCATTGATCAACTTTCATGATTTAGACTTTGGACAAACTTAATGAGTTTATTTTCTGAAAGATTTATTATTATTACTTCAATCATAGCTGATTTCTAGAAGTGTTTGTATCACATGAAGCTTCCCATCGTGGAGGCCAGGATGGCTGCACCCACAGCAGCAGTGAAGGTCATCTTAGTGGAAGGAGCTCCGTTGACGGTGATGGGGTTGCAGCTGTCTGAGGAGCAGCAGGTGGTGTTGGTGGTGTAGGTCGCACCGAAGAGAGAGCTGGAGATGTTGCCAGCACAACCTAAGGTGTCATTGCTGCAGCCATAACTGCCGAAGCCTCCAAAGCTTGGAATGTCTGTGAACTCGGAGGAGGAACAGTGGAGGTAGCTTAGCCATTTGAAAGATTGACAATAACTTTCTACTTTTAATCTAAATCCACCAGCTCAGTGGCCTAGCGTCGGTCCTAAGACTAGGAGATTGTGCGTTCAAATCCAAGACTTTAAAAATGGGACCCAATGACTCCCCGCTTGACACGCAACATTAAGAGGTTTTATTGGGGGTTTAAACCAGTGGCGCCCCCAAGGGGCGGCCAGGGGTTGCCATGGCCACCCCTAGGAAATTGCCCCCCCTCCCCCGGAAAGACCAGTGTTAATAAATCATATTAATGTTCACTCAAACCATAAATTCATCTTATTTATGTAAAATGCACTGAAAAAAATCAGAAATAAAAACAATTATATGTTTCTGCTGTTCACCATTTTTTTAAAGTCTCCATTGCTTTTGTGAAGACAAACTAAAAAAATAAAATTCTAAAATAACTTTTGAAATAATCTTCTATTCTACTCTATTCTTCCTTCCCATTAAAAAAAGACTGTAAAGGAATACTGTTTAGTTCCTGGTGATAGTAAGTGATAGCCTGGCAAGCCAGATTAAATCAAAGCAAGAATTTGGTCTAGTTCACTAGGCTAAGTAAGTGACACAAGCACACAGATAGTCATCACTCTGCTTCTAGGAGATGAGGTCTCATCTTCCCTAAGTCTGATCCCAGGTCTGATTCAGAGTTCCAGCCCTGCCAAGATGAACATTCTTGCGTGTTTTTTAGCTTTTAGCTTTTAGCTCTAAGCTTTTAGAATGTAGTGTAAAGAGCTTTGGAGTCCTCTGAATCCGAAAAGCACTATACAAGTACAGATCATTTATCGATAACACATTTCTATTATCATTTCTGTCTGTCTGCCTCCCGTATCACCAACAATGCAGCACAGGATCGAAGATAAAACAGGAATTTACTCTCAAATGAGACGCTGACAACCTGTGATCATGGGTTGTTGATAGTGTGTGAATGTTATGGTAAACCTGTAGTGAGGTTTTAGGATGTGTTGAGGAAACATACTTGATCTTGTCGAGTAACAGACGCTGGTGTTGGTTGTGCAGGTCACCTTCGACTGTGCCACGCAGACGCCAAACAGGTTAAACGGACAGTAGTTGCAGACCAGCGACTCGGCTGAAATCACAAAAGTGCAAAATTGATGTCAAATGAAGCAAATGATGTTAATGTTGTTTGATGTTCACCAGTAAGAAAAAAAAGGTCTTTCTAAAGAAAAGTATGTTGATTTGAAATGTGTCACTCTGCATAACGAATCAAATATTAAATTATCATTATGGCTTTTTAAATATTCTGATCCACCGTTCCACGTGGAACTCCAGTATTACAGTAGTGGTTCACTTGTTCAGTCAATACATTTGTATGGGTCTCTAGTAGGAACTAGTCTTGTAAGTCGTACTGGGGAGGGGAATACCGGTGCACCATTTCCAGGAACTAGAAGTGAGCAGCACCACTGCTGAGCTTCAGACGGCAGGATTTGGAGTCTTATTTCCTGATATTTGAGCATCTCGTTTCTGATTGGATAACAACAATGCAACTGTACCACTGACTTACAACGTGGATGTTTGATCTCCATAAATAAAACAAGCCTGGAGAGCTTCTGCCATGGGGTGAAGCTGCTAATGCTAACAGTTAGCTTTTACTAGGCGAGACATTAACTGATGATTCCTGGACACTAAACCAATAACAAGCTTCCTTGTGAGTTAAGATGGGTGAGTCCATGAATGTTAACTCATCGGCCGTTTCCTGATCAGAAAAGGCCTTCGCTGCCAGCGTTTTTTAGTGTTTTTACTGGGTTTTTGAAGAGTCGCAGAACGTTGCGCCCTATGATGATGTCATAGAGTAGACTCACTTTTTCACATCAGGAAGAACCCTCGTGTTTCGAGCGTTATCTGTTCTTTCATAATCCGTTGTCGAATTGTGAGCGGCAGAAGCTTTTCAGGTTCGCGTCTCACTTTTTTCACAACAGCGGCCCAAAACGATCTCCTAACACATGGATTTTCTGCTTCCTGATCACGTGACATGTGATGTACGCAGGTGAAGATCGGCTTTAGAGCTGGGGTGTTTGTTCTCACGGTGCCCACCGTACACCCGCCCAGTAACAAATGCAAATGATGACTTTACTCGTCAATGGCAGTAAATGAGTTCAGTGACTCTGTGTCTATTTTCTATCAGAAGCTAATGCATGAGATAGGTGTAGGAGACTAGTTTTATGTTAAGCCTGCATGAAGAACTCTGAGTGACTGATTATAATCAGAAATAAGATTTTTAAAAAGGTTTTCAGTGTTCCACACCTTTAAGGGTTGAATTTAATGAATATATGTGATTATTTGCCTTTTTATTCCCAATATAAAACATACATATCTTTGCTTTTTTAATTTAAGAGTATTAATTTAAAAAATTAAATTCCAAAGTAAGTGTTGAATAGCTGAGCTTTGCATATTTTGATTTTCTGTAATTAATCTATTAAATAATAAAAATGATATATAAATGTTTTTAATTGTCCTTTTAAATCCACAAAACTCAATCATAAGTTCTTCCTACCCACGACCAAAGATGCAACAGCAGCAGCCACTGCAAACAGGAACTTTCCCATCTTCTCTAGTTAATTGGCCAAAAGAAGTCCTTCCCCTGGATGGTTGAAGCTTCTTGTCTTTAGGGTCAGAACTGAGTAACCCATGGGCACGGGCAGAGGTTTATATAAGCTGACGTGAGAGGAAGACATGGAAAAATTGTGTTTTTCAGGTCTGTTTTGTTTATCTTTACCTGAGAAATTATCGCGAGGTGGTGACTATCCATAGGACTGATTTTAGCACAGATCACGTAGCAAAGCAAAAGGAAAACATGCATCAAGCACACACACACACACACACACACACACACACACACACACACACACACACACACACACACACACACACACACAGTTCATAGTTTTTTTGTGTTTTTTACGACTGAGTAATAAAATGAATATTAAAGATGTCCATCAAATGTGTTAGCAGTAATGCTGACAGAAAAAATGCAGCAAAAATTTAACGATTAGAAAATAATTTATTGATTTATGCTGTTTTCATTGCTTGCTTTAGTTTTATCTCTCCAGATGATTTTCAACTCATGTGTATTTCAGACCAATCCCTCCAAAGTTATCAGTGGCAGGATCTGCTTGAGCCACCAACAGCCTAAAGCTGCAGAACCAGCTCTTGCATTTTTTTAATTAGTTTTTACAGTGTCGGAAATCCCAGTTAACCAGTGTGCTAAAATTGTTGCTGTTGAGAATTGTTCTCAGTAGGCCCTTTCCACTACCAGAACTTCACAGTATGTGATGAATCTCCACTTTCAAAGCCTGCATGGACCAAAAGACTACCTGTCTTGGGTTATGTACTCAGAAATGGCCCAGTAGATTTGCTCGGTGGGACTTGCGGTTTACTTGTGCTTCTTGGTTTAAATTCAGTTGGAAATGACATCAGCAAACGTCGCCTAACAACCAAAATTTGGAAAAAGAGTTGCTGGTGAAGCGGGAAGGTAGGGAAAGGAAATAAGCAGAGTTGACGCTGCTTTCAAATCAACGTTTCTAGACTCCTAATCAGTGTTGGGAACGTTACTTTTAAAAAGTAATTAGTTATAGTTACTGATTACTTTGCCAAAAAAGTAACTGAGCTACTTACCAAGTTACGAGATTATAAAAGTAACTAATTACCAAGAAAAATAACTACTTAGTTACTTTTTTAAATTAAAGAATGCAAGAAAAATGGGTTCCCCTCTTAATTAAACTTACTTAATTTACTATAAATTACTACAATAGTGAAATATAAATGACTAATGACTGGAACATAATAAAATGTATGCCCAAATGTTTTTATAAACCTGAATAATTTAAATATATAAGCACTTAACAGGAGGAACTACTAACAGGAACATAACACTTATCTAGACTATTAAAAGGTCACTGTGTGATATTTAACAAGACCCCAATCAGCTAAAATTTAAAATTGCAAATAGAAACACCTGTAAAGGTTCCTGAGCCTTTAAATGGTCTCTCAGTCTAGTTAAATTACAGAAATGAATGTAATTTTGCACAGCATTCTAATTTTTCCAGCTTCACATAATTGTGTGTTTTTAGCAGCATTTCTGTGGCTACTTATCTAGTAATGGTTACATAAATAAATAAAATCCTTTAAAAAGACACTAGAAGAGGCACAAACCTGATGGAGGACTTACATTTACTAACTTGGGTCAGACCCAACCACAGAAGAGCTGAAGCTGGGTGGTAAACACACACAGGTAGTTCTAACAACACCTGAGCTCCATGACGTCTGAGACTGATGCATCAGTGTTACAGCGGGACTAAACACATGATCAGAAACAGGTTACAGCTGGATGATCTAGGAAGGTAGAAGATCAGGACGTCTGAGCGGTGAACAGGTGAGCGGACCTTCGGGATGTTCCGCTATCACGCTAAGAAGGGCACGGCTGCAGATCCACACCTGCAGCATCTGCAGCCGTGTCTATTCCTCACGTCTTCCTTGTTCTTCACGGGCCATGATGCGCTTGCCTCTTTAGCTCCTGATCAGCTGTTGACAGCTTCAACACACTGCGCTGCTTAACGCACGCATTTTTTATCAGTAACAGAAACGACGTTTTGAGAAAAGAAGACGGTAATTAATTAGTTTGCTCGTTACTGAAAAAAATATTTTTTTTAGTAACGTGGTTATTTTAAACTGCGTTATTCCCATCACTGCTCTGTTGGGTCTACAGCAGGCAGTGACTGAGACAGTGAGGGTCTCCGCCCACCCAGCCAGTCATCATCGTGTTTGTAAGTGCGTTACCGACACCTCTCTCTCCCTGGCTGCAGCTGAAGTGTGGCGGTCAGAAAGCCTCACGCTGTTGCTCGACGTTCGACAAGCACATAGTAACGCACAACCTTCCATCCCCAGTAACGGTAACGGCGTTGCAACAGTGGGAAAAGTAATTAATTAGATTATTCCGTTACCTAAAAAGAACGCCCTTAGTAATGCCGTTATTTTAAAGCGTTATTCCCATCACTGCTCCTAATGCTGAAAATGCATCAGGAATCTCTCCAGAATATACACTCATTTGTGGTTTCTAAGAGAGCGCAGTAAAAACATCACACAGCTGCCTTCAACATCCCCTTATTGATGGTGTACTTTGACAGAATAAAACATGTTATTAATGCCCATGGACGCCTTTTGGTGCTGATTAGTGATGCCACTCACTGCTGAAATGATCGCGACATGCCGACATCTCAGCAATGTCCTGAAATGCCGATTCTGTACAGCTGAAAGGACCGAGTCATCACGTTTTCCCTGTCACCTGCCCCCCACCCAGAAATTTTCCAGTAGAGAAATCTATTCTTGCACCCCCTAGAAACTGCTTGCACACTCTTGCCCCATTGGGCTGAGCATTATCATGCACCATGAGGAACACAAGACCCATTGTACCAGTGAAGGGTCTAAGATTTTCATCTTGACATATAAAGACAGTCAAGGAATCATCATTCATGAAAAAGCCTCCCCAGACTAACACCAAACGTATTGTGCTGAACAATGTTGCAGGCAGCATAACATTCACTACGGTTTCTCCAGACCTTTTCATGTGAACCTTCCCACGCAAAGGGCACCGGTGCAATGTTAGACCTGCCCAGTCTGATGTTCTCGGGTGAATACTGATAGAGCTCCATGGTACTGGGCAGTGAGCACAGGGATGCCAGGGTCGCTGGACCCTGGGCTGAGCCTACGCTGAGGTTGGTGACTGTGCACTGGACTTGGGGCCTTTTCTAGACTCTACTGTTATGATGCAACCCTCATGGCTTTTATTTCACTCACATCACATTGTATTTACCAAAGTGAACATGGATGCTGCACAGATCACGACTCCTGCCTCCTCCGATCCAGAACCGAGTCATCCGTCACGTTTTAGAGATGTTTACAATCAGGTGAAATGTGACACAATCATTTAGACTGACTGGGAATGTCGTAGCAAACAAAGGTTGAGGAGACAAACTGTTATAGTTAAAGTAATTGACACATTTTTTCACACAAGTCCATTATTTTACAGGACTCAAAAGTAAAACAAAACTCTCATCAGTCGTTGTTCTCAGAGGCAAACAGTTCAGTATAGTCAATAAACTGTTCATTTGCTTTCCAGTTCCGGGTCGCGGGGGTAGTACCTCAGGTAGGGCATCTCAGACAGCCCTCTCCTCAGCCACTTTCACCAGCTCCCCGGCAGCACCCCAGGGCGGTCCCGTGTCTTGGGTAGACCCAGGGGGAAAAGCTCAGGGCAGCTGTGGCTGCAGAACAAGTTGCTTTGCTGGTTGCTTGTCACGTTTACCTCTTTCTGCAGACACCAATGCTTGTGTGAACCCAAAACCTGAGTTTGTTGCAAAGCTGTCCACAGCTATGACTGTGATATCACATGCAGATTTTGCTCCTGCCTCTGGCTATTGCCCAGAGCTTTCTGCCTTACTTACAACTTACAAAAGATTGGCCTAAATCATCTGCTGCATTGCCTGAAAGTGTATGTCCGTAGATCTGTTTGAGGCACGAGTTCTCTGCGAAGCATGATTATGTTTTCAGAGTCCCTGTTGTCCCTGTCTGTTGGCATCACCCACTGATCCTTTTGGCACATGAAGTCCATCAGGGCTTGTGTCCATGTTAAAAAGTCTCTGAAATAGATAAACACAACGTAAACACACAACAGTAATGCTACACAACTCTGACATACTGACAGAGATGTATTGAAGGGGTGAAGTTGGTCTTTAAGTGGTTAATGATCCCATATTTGAGCCAGGGAAGCCAGACTGCTGAGCCACACAGAAAATCAACAGTTTTTCACCTTCCATTAAAAAAAAATAAACCTTGAGTGTTGCCTGTCATAATGTCGAGCGGGCTGGGATATGGATCACTCAAGTCCTCTGGGTCATTTCAGATTCAAATTGAATTCAGATTTTGGGCCCATTGAGTAACCTTATTTTTTGTTGGCCTATTCATGGAGAAGTGGAAATAGGTGGGCTTTAAATATAGTCCATCCATCCATTTTCTGCCGCTTCACCCGGAGTCAGGTCTTAGGGGCAGCAGCATGAGCAGGGAGGCCCTGACTTCCCTCTCCCCAGCTACTTGGATCAGATCTTCTGGGGAATCGTAAGGTGTTCCCTGGCCAGTGGAGAGACATAGTCAGTCCAGCATGTCCTGGATCTTCCCAGTTGGACTTTCGCAGAAAACCTCACCAGGGAGCCGTAAAGGAGGCATCCTGACCAGACGCCTGAGCCACCTCACCTGGCTCCTCTCAATGTGGAGGAGCAGCGAGTCTACTCTGTGCCCCTCCTGGATGACCGAGCTTCTCACCCTATCTCTAAGGGGGAGCCCAGCCACCATGCGGAGAAAAGTAATTTCGGCCGCTTGTATTCACGATCTCGCTCTACTGATTATTGACCCCCCACTGGGTGCTTGAGCTGTGTTCTCTGTGGCTAATAGAAGCTGTTCTAATCTGTAGTTTGGCTTAAACCAGATGCAACATGGCATGTGTCAGACAATAGCATATTCTACAGTTTACGTCACCACACAAGCACTGCTGGGTGCTAGTGCCACATTAATGTTACTTAGTGCATTATTAAATATGAATAAACTATTAAATAAAGCATTAACAACTGCTTAATATTAATGTTAAAATCAAGTCATGCATTACTAATCAGACCCAAACCCCCAGGCCCTTTGTCAGAACCTTAAGGGCATTTAACCTTTGATGAATAAATTATGAAATCTTCAGCCATGATTTTTTAACAACTTTTTTCATTCATCTTTAGGCGAGAATTGAACAAATTTCATTTTTACACATTTTTTGTAACATTTAATTTACAAACAATTTATTACATGTCCACATCTGTGGACAGCATGCAATCTGAACATGAAATATGTTGGCTTGACTTACTGAAGTCCAAAAGGAGGGGCTCAAATGCAATAAAGTCTTCAACAGATGTGCTTAATAGCAAAAAAAAAAATAAAAAACAATAAAAACAATTTTGAGTACCTGTCCAATGTAGTGACCATTATGCATCAAAGGGTTAATAGTTAACAATTTCTGGTACTTTGATAAAAGGACCCTTTGTTTATTAATGCTTAATAATGCACTAAGTAAAGAGACACTTTTTGTTAAGTGTTGCCAATAAAACACAGACAGAGCGAATGGACGCCAATTAAAAAGAAATCAACGGACACAAAATTCAAACTTTTATGCTCAAACAAGTTACTCACAGTGCTCAAGTAACATTTTCTCTTAGGTTATTTTCTGTGTGTCAGGTTCAGAGCAGGAGGAGTAGGACCCAAGATGCAGAGCACCAGATGACATGAGGCAGGAGTGATTGAAAAAAGGTGGAATCCTTTATTTGGGAGGTTATCCAAAATTCACGGACTGGAAGCCAAGCCAGGTATCAAGACAACACGAAAAAATTCAGGAGTTCACTAACTGAGCAGGAGTCTCAGGTTTACACGGGGGAACAAAACACGCTAACAACAATGGGCCGACAAACACTGAGGGACAAGACAGGGCTTTTAAACAGAGAGGGAGGCAGTCAGGGGAACAGGTGACAGGTGTGAGGAGTGAATTCTAGAGAGAAGACAGGTGGCATCAATAAACTAAATGGGGGGAAAGAACAAAGCAGGAGGGAAGATAAACATAACCTATAAGACACTGAATAACTAAACCTAAAGACTAAGGGCAAATACAGACAACTAATAACTAGAGGGATGAAGACCTCCAGCAGACCCAGCTTCAGAATGGCCGACCTAGCTCAGTCCTGGGCAGAAGGAAAACCTGGAGTGAGAACAGGAGGGGGCTGGGGACCAGAGGGACACAGAACATGACACTGTCACTGCTTTTTACATACCACCCACCACTGATCAAGAGCTGGATGCTGTTTGGCTGAGACATTCAGCTGCCCCTTCATTTACACCGCTGCCTCCGGGATAACTCCACATCTGAGAGCGTTGTAGTTAAAGACATGATAGGTGTCACACCGGAGTGTGAAATTTGTTCTCCTTTTTGACCAATCCCCTGGGGGAGCGGCACAGCCACACTCGGGAACCCTTTGGTCCCCCAATTGCTGTCAGTGTTGATTGTCTAGTGGAGAGGCATTGGGTTCTGTTTTTAAAATCTTTGGTACGGCCTGAGTGTGGATTTGAACCCACAATCTCCCAGTCTCAGTGCAGACTCCAACACACCTGATTTCAATCAGCAGGTGATTAACAGGATTCTGCAGAGCTTGATGAGCTGCTGAACGGGTGAATCAATCACTGAATCAGAAGTGTTGGAGCAAAGACACGCAGGATACCGGCCCTCGAGGATCAGGGTTCCCCACACCTGCCATAAGGCCACTGAGCTGGTATTGGTATCAACTTGTTATAATCAGCTTGTCATTCTCTGACCTGGGCCCTACCACACCGGCAAAATAGAAGGAACAAATATACGCAATTCCCTTGACCTGCTCCTCACTGTGAAAATCTGCTCTTCCACATAAATGCTGCCACCGCTTTGCTTTGTCTACCTTTAGCTTGACCTGTTTCCCTTTCCAGCTGTAATGTCACAGACCTTACCCAGCTTGGGAAAATGTTTAAAAACATCCCCTTCTGACATCCGATGGGTACAGAGTCCGACTTGCACCTCCCCCAACAGCGGTCCTTAGCTCCTTCCCATTTGAACATATTTAGGAGACGAAACCACAACTTTGAGACGACGTTTGTCTAGGGCTACATCCCACAATGCAGTGCATCATTATGTAATGATCGGTTTTTAGCTACTGTAGAATACGCAATACAAAAATAAGTGCAATTGCTAGTTTCTTTATGTAGCGCCAAATCACGACAAGAGCCATCTCAAGGCACTTCACATAGTAAACGTTCCAATACAGGTCAGTTCGTTAAGCCAATCAGAAAAAAGTTTCCTATACAAGGAACCCAGCAGGTTGCGTCGAGTCACTGACTAGTGTCAGAGTCTTTACAGCAATCCTCATACTAAGCAAGCATGAGCAAGAGGTGTGGACTGACTGTGATTCTGTATATGTACAAGGGTGTACAAGTCTGTAAATTTGGCTTTAATCCATAATGTTGCCATCTCACCAGCTGCACTGACAGTTTCAGTTTCCAAAATGTTCTTATGAAAAGATCAAAGTTCGCTTTAAGTTACATTCATTTTCTCATCACCGGGGGGAGGTGGGGGCGATTGAGTGAGCCATGTTCCATGCCTTCATTGTCAAGGCGGCCGATCAGAATTGCGCAAGGTTGTCGGTGCCTGTTGTGGTGGCAACCCCCAACCTGCTGGTGGACATCGGCGGTTAGGGAAGCTGTCAAGCTGGAGAAAGAGTCCTATCAGGTCTTTGTGGACTACAGAGGCAGCTGGTGGTGTTGCTGAGAATTTGAAATAAATAGTTAATCTCAAAGATCTCAGAGATTGGTCAGCCTTACTGTTGCCCGTGCCACACTTCTATCATTCCTCTGTTGAGTGAATGAATGAATGAATGAATATTTTATTTGGGACAGTGCATGTTAATTAACATTAATTATACATGTAAGGATAGCATGAATGTAACCACGCCAGATTGTAGCCTAGGGCTAATTTCCATCTGTAGTCCCGAGATGGTTGTCACATAAAAGTCCAGTGACGTTAACAAAGAGTTTGTTGACAAGGGAAAAAAAAACATCAATAAGACACAAATATGAGATTTTGATTACTGCAGACCTGAGGTATTTGTCACTTTGGGGTTCTCTGATATTCGGAAAGTGGTCCAGTGATAATAAAAAGTGGTCCAATGGCATCATTTAAGTGCGCAGTGATAATAAATACTGAGGGGTAAATCATAAATACATCATATATACAGTACAGTTGTAGGCACATTGGTGAGGATAACATAGTTCACATTTTTAGCATGCATTATTACAGTTTTTGTGTAAGGAGTACACGCTGTTAGCATACAGGAATTGCCTTTGTAGTGACAATATCTTGGTTTCAATGATAATGTTTTTGTACCATGGTTACATAGCTGATTTGACCAGAGCCATTTTTTTGGTTTCCGATTTGAATGTGGCGAAGGTGGAACATTTTCTAATGGATTGGGGGAGGCTGTTCCACTGGTGCCCACCCTGTACTGAGAAGACTTTCTGTCCAAATGTTGTTTTTCTGTAGGGGATCACTAAGTCCCCGCGTGATGATGCACGGGTGGCTCTTTTTGAGGTGCCATTGTATCTAATAAAGTCGCTTAGCGGAGGTGGGGCGAGAGAGTGTAGTACCTTGCATGTTAGACACAAGTTTTTGAGTTTGATTAGATTGTCTAGGTTGAGGAGTTTATGCTTTTTCAACACGTGGCAATGGTGGTGAGCCTTGGGTTTTTTTATCAAGCAGCTTTAGGCTTCTTTTGTATTGTGTTATGACCGGTTTTAGTGTAGTTGGGCAGTTGAGCGACCAAGTTGTCAGGCCTTATCCTAAGTGGGAGCTGATCATCGCGTGAAAGTAGATTTTGGCAGTCTTTGTGTCTAGATTGTTCCTGATGTGGTGAAAGTTTTCATTATTGAACTTGAGCATCTGGGTTACTTTTCTTATGTGGCTTTTGAAGGTTAATGTTGGGTCTAGGGTGACCCCGAGGTATTTCACCATTGGTGCTAGCTCAAGTTCTACCCCTTCAGAAAAACATTTGATTTTTGTTGATTTAAGCATTTTCCTTTCAGAATTACATCTGATTTTTGTTGTTTTTAACGACGTTTTGTGAAGTACATGCATACGATTTTGGAGGTGTTTAGTAGGAGACAAGATTCATTTAACCAGTCGTAGATTAATGATAGAGCCGCTGTTAGGTCATTACCAGCCTGTTCGATGTTGTTAGCTTGCAGGTATATGACGGCATCGTCTGCGTACATTTGTGTGTAGACATTTTTGCAGACGTCAGGTAGGTTGTTGATGAAGAGAGAGAATAATATTGGTTCAAGAACCGATCCTTGGGGAACGCCGGTCTCGCAGTCCAGATGTGTGGATTTTGTTCCATCTAAGGCCACGTACTGTTTACGTTTACTTAGGCAGGAGGCAAACCACTGAAGAGCTCAGTAGGAGATGTTAAATCGAGTCAGCCTGGATAATAGCATGCAATGGTTAACTGAGTGGAAAGCTTTCTTTAGATCTAGAAAGATTGCCCCGATGCAGTGGCTCTCGTCCAGCAAGCTTTTCAAGATCTCTACTAATACGCACAAGGCTGTTTCTGTAGAATGATGGGATCTGAAGCCAAATTGCATTCTGTGTATTGATGGTTTGGTATCCTCAAGATGTGCGGTTAGAAGTTTGACAACCCATTTCTCTGCTATTTTGGACACAACCGGGAGTATACTAATAGGGCAATAATTGGCCATGTCAGTTCTAGCGATTTGAATATTGGGGTGACTGCTGCGATTTTCCAATCTGATGGGACATTGGAGCTTTCGAAAGACATGTTTAGTACGTGTGCTACTGGGCGAATAAGGAGGTCTCTGTGTTCTTTTAAAAAACTGGTAGTTAGGCCAAATGCGTCAACTGCTTTTGTTTTTAGGCCCGCAATTATCTTAGCCACCTCCGTGTCTGTGATTTGGGTGATTGTCAAAAGGTTCTGATCGGTATCTTTTGTGTTTACAATGGGGATGATGGGGTTGAACTTCTGACTGATCTCCTTGACTGAGTTTATAAAAATGCTTTTTAATGTGCTGGCAATGGATGAGGGTTCTCTACTAATGGTGCCATTAACATGTAGTTTGGTTACTTTGATGTTTTTGTTTGAGTGGTGGCCTAGGAGTCTATTTAGGTTTTGCCAGATGAGTTTACCATTGCCGTTGGCATTCATTATTAAATTAATGAAGAAGTTAGCTTTGGCTTGTTTTAGGCTTAGTGTTACCTTGTGAAACGCTGTCTGTCCAGAGTTAGTCCTGTTTTCAGGTATTGTTTTAGGAGTAGATCTCTTTTTTCATAAGGGTTTTGCATTCATTGTTTACCCACGGCAGAGCAGGTGTTTTATTTGCGCACTGTCGGCCTTTAGAGGAGTAAGTGGATATAACGCTTTTGAGTGAGTTAGTTAGGTGGCTATTACAGAATTGTGGGTCTTTACTGTGCAGCAGAGGTTCCCAGTAGGGCTGCAACAACGAATCGATAAATTCGATGAAAATCGATTACTAAAAGCGTTGGCAACGAATTGCGTCATTGATTCGTTGTGTCGCACAACTCTTCCAAAAGCGCCCCCCCCCCCCCCCCCTTCCCGCCCGCTGTTGCGCGCAGACCAGAGCAAGTCAGATCAGCGCGAGGGAGAGCCGCAGATCAGCGCGAGGGAGAGCCGGTACCGGCAGATCAGCGCGAGGGAGAGCCTGCAGACTTTGTGCTGCTGCGAACCGGTTCCGCATTGCTGCGCAGCGATCCAGGCAGCTGCTTCCAGCGCACGGTCCATTCTCAAAGTGGCGCAACCAAAAAACTATAATTAGCACACGATCGTTCTTGTCTGCACATGTTCTCTATTTTCTGTCTTATTTGTGCCTGAAGCGCGCTACTGCGGAGCTCATCACCTGTGCTGTGGTGATGTCACCTCATGCAGCATCGAAACGCACTCTGCGCTTTGCGGTCAGGAGATGATCTGCTCAAAAGTAACTGATGAGGTGAAAAGGTAAGAATCCAGGCAACAGATTTTCTGGAGAATTAAGAGGAGATGCAGGAAGATGAGAGACAGACAGGACAGGAAAATAGTTAAATAAAAACAAGAAAACAAAACAAAGTGTTGAAAAGTCAAATGTAGGTAGATTTATCTCCACGACACGTTTTTACCTGTATAAAACAATAAGTTACACACATGTAATAATTATACATCTGATACAATTCAGATCACCTTCAAAACTCAGTCACACACCCAGGGCCATTTCAAGACATTTTGGGGGCCAAGGCTAAATGCCCCCCCCCCCCCCCCCCCCCCCATAACTGGGCTCCCCAGAAGCCTCTGTGTAATCCATGCCCTCTCCAGTAGTGTTAGTTATACAGTGTTTATAAAAGCCCCTCAGACATTACTGACATGGTCTAATATTATCAGATGAAAAACTAAATTATCAGACATGATGTCTCATCTGCTGCTTTTCTAAACTTGCAAAAAGTAACAAAATCATTTGAAAGCCACTATTTGTGGATTCTCTGAAAGTTTCCATGGAGTGTGCGACAACTTATTTTTTCATTGATCCTATCGTCTAATCTCACAGCTGAAACAAGCATCCTTGATAATCTGTGCACAGGAAGCTTACCGATGCTGTAGTAAAACAAAAGGTATAATAATTTATTATTAATAAAACCTTGTTGCAGCACTAAAGCAGAAAAATGAGATTTTGCATTAAATATGCTAAATATTTACATATGAATTGTTTTAGAGCCATTTTATTGGCAGAATCTGATATTAATTTAGTTCTTACAAAAAATGGGTCCCAACATGGTTTGTGTGGCGTTGCCATAGTGTGACGTCATAGGCACAGATCCCCTGTCCTCTTGTTTGGAAATGGAAATATGATCACCCTATATTAAACAAACTGTCCACCCGGGCTTTTGCGCTGCACAGAGACGCTTCGCTGCCTATGACTGAACGTCAGTTGAGAGTCAGTCTCATGCAGACTAACCAATGAAGAGAGGGCCTCAAGTTAAGACCCTCTCCTCATTGGTCAGTCCACACGAGTTGGGTCAAAGGTTACTCTGGGCGGGTTACGTGTTGTCAGGCATTCAAGTATTGAGTATATTTACTGCATATTACAGTAAAATATTCTGTATGTGACCACATTGTGGTGATCCTCGGGTCGTGTTGATGGAGCCCTTGAATATTGTTGCCCAGGGTACAACAAAGTGTTAATCTGGCCCAGGTTCCGCCGTCACATTCCCGCAGAAACTGGTTGATCACACCGGGGCCAGACTACTAGCATGTGGTTTTACAACCACAATGTCCTCAGAAGCAAAAACGCTTTTAAAAGGGAGGGAGGAGTCCTAACTGTTGCTGCAGGCGTGTTGTGTGAGAGTGCAGTTATATACTGGTTAATATATTTTTGGGTTCAGTTGCTTTCATGTGGCCTAATGTGAGTCTATTTGGGATCATTGGAATGATCAGCAGCATTTCTTGATGTGACTTTATGGCAGTTGCCCAGGGCATCATCGCAAGGAGGATGGCATTCATTTACTTTTGTTTTATTTGGTATTTTTTCAGTCATTTTTGGAAATAGTGATCAATTTTGATTAATTCACAGCCTATGTTTAATTACATTTAAAATAAATGTTAACAGATGAGATCAAACAAAACAGATGAGAATTGCCCTTAAGCTGTTTAACTTGGACCAAGCATTTTAGGTCACAGATAGATGTAGCTTAGGGTCTCTGTCTATACACCTTATAAGACAATTTAGGTGATGGCATGTTGTTTTTCTGCTATTGAACTGTTTTCTAATAATGTTGTGTTAAATAAAGTGAAGGAAGGAGAGAAATAACGTTTCCCTAGCAGTTTTTAAAAATTTCCCAATGTAATCCGATTAATCGATTAATCGTGTCGAGACCCCATCCGATTAATCGATTATCCAAATAATCGTTTGTTGCAGCCCTAGTTCCCAGTCGGTCGATTTTAGCGCTTCTGCTACATTATCTCGCTGATTTCTTGGTATAAATTCATAGAACGATCTATTATTGGAAGAACTGCATGTTATTTTCTATTCGTGCTTTTGTAAGCTTTCTGGTAAATAAGATGAAGTTGTGGTCTGAGATGCCCGTTATAAGGTTGTGGGTTTTAGTGATGCGCTCAGGTTTATTACTGAAGACCAGATCAATTGTGGTTTCCGAAAGTTTTGTTATTCTCGTGGGTTTATCTATAAGTTGGTTATAATTCAATTCATCCATTATGAGATTTAGATTTTTTCTATCTTTTCTACAGCCCCAGTTTATGTTGAAGTCACCCATTACAATTATCTCATTGGATTTGTTGTTTACACTGTTATGTTTGATTAGCGCTCGTAGTTGTCCATAGAAATTTTTATTTTTTTTGCAGATGGAGGACGGTATAGACAGATCAGTGTGAAAGACATTTCTGGTGAAAGGGAGATTTTAACAGAAATATGTTCTATTTCCACATCGGTTGGAGAATCAAGTGTAGAGCATTTAAGCTGCTTTTTTAACGTAAACTATTATAACTCCTCCTCTCACTCCGGTTCTATCTTTCCTGAATACTGTGTAGTCTGGAAAGAAAACTGCAGATTTAGGAGAGGAGCTCGTGAGCCAGGATTCAGAGATTCCCAGGATAGAGATATTAGAGTTGCTTTGTATACAGTATGTTCTAATTGTTCATGCTTGGGAAGCATGCTGCGGATATTAACGTGACCACATAATAGACCCTTGGGTTTATTTCTCGTGTCCCAGATTAGTTTCGCATGATTAAAGGTTTTAAGAATTTTAGCGTCTCTGTATCTCTTAAAGAGAGAGTGTTTTGCCTTTTTGAAGGTGGTCGCAGCTGTTGATGTTGTGTGATCTTCTGCTGATGGCTGCGGTTGGTGTCCTTCTGTCCCTGGTGGTAACTGTGTCCGCCGTGGATGTTCAGGTAGGGCTTGCGGGAGGCGAGTCGGAGCCCTGGGATGTCGGCGAACGGTCCTTATCAACGGCGATGTGGACCCAGGTTGAAGAGGCTGTGGACGTCGATGTGCGGGTAAGTCCGCGTGAGGCTGGGGCGAGTGGATGGGAGGTGGGGATGTATTCTCCTGCGGTGGCCGGGCTGCAAGTCTCAGGTGAGGTGGAAGCCTCAGAAGGTGGTGTGGAGAGCTCCGGCGTCTTGGTAGACACTGTGGTGGTGGGGCCGTGGGTCCTGGCGTGCAATGCGGTCGAGGTGGTTCCTCGTGTGGGGGGGGTTGTATCCCTTCGCGGTGGTTTTAGAGCAGGTCCCGGGTGAGATGGAGCCTGTGGTTGCCAGCGCGGGGACCCCGGTTGATGTGGCAGATGGGGTCATGGTGTTGTGACTGGCTGCGCCGGCTTTCAGAGTAGCCGTGGTGAGTCTCCGGCTAGCACTTGCTGTCCAAATAGCCACAGTGTATCTCCGGCTAACGCAGCTAGCTCCTTTTGGTGGCCAGCGAGTGGCCTAGCCTGTGTTTCGGTTGTTGGTCATCTGGGTTGCCCTGTCGGATGGTTGTTCAACCATGGAGTAGATCCATCGGGGAGTAGCGGTTTGTTTGGCTGCCATAGGGCCTGGAGACATTGGGAAGTCTCATTCGGCAACAGAAGTACTACAACACACAGTCAAATTTGTATATCTTTATTTATTTCGGCTGTGTTTGTCCAAGAAGGCACAATGAATTTAGAAAGATAAATACATGTTAAACAGGCAAAATAAAGATCGTCGTCATGAAAGATTTACGAGCTCAATGTTTCCCAGAAACATCCCATTGTTCAACTTCCATGACGTGAACTTCTGAAAACTTTATTTGAGAACATCTGACTATATGTAAGTGAGTAAAGTGTTGCTTTTAGTAGAGAATTTGATTACTTCAACACAAAAATCTTCATTCATCAAAGGATTTGATGATATTTTTGGCGTTTTGTTACATGATGCTTCCCAACACAGAGGCCAGGATGGCTGCACCTACGACACCAGTGAAAGTCATCTTGGCAGTGGTGCTGGCTGCGCTGGTGTAGGAGTTGCAGTTGTTTGTTGTGCAGCAAGAAATTGAGGTGGAGTAAGTGACGCCCAGCAGACTTGAAGTGGTGGTTGTTTCACAGCCCGTGTTGTTGTCCCTGCAGCCCTGAGTGATGAAGCCACTGAAGCTTGAGACAGATGGGAAAGCTGTGGAGACAAAAAAGATTTTGGTTAATTACGTACAATGTTGTGTTCTAATTAGTTATAACACAAATTTATAGAATGTTTATCTGAAAACAGTGACTTTTATTCCTCCTTCCCTTCATCCCTGAGTTGATTTGGAACAACTAAATCATCTAAATCTGGAAATCCGTTATTTACAGCCTAAAACATTTGCCATATTTTAATGGTGCTCAGTTTGTAACGCAATACTCTTTCAATGACCCCAAACTCTAGGAATGAAAAGGAAAAATGAAAGCAGACGTGTGAGGCTTTGAGCCAAAAAAATAGGACTTACTTGCAGTTCCAGTGTAACAGACGCTGGCGGTTTCATTTGCGCAGGTCTCATTTTTTTTAAAAAGACAGAGGACCTTCAAACCAAAGGGGCAGTTGTTGCAGGACAGGGACTCCACTAAAACAGGGTCATAAAAGCACAAGAACTGTGATCAGAAAATGGTTTTTAAACTAAAGAATTTTATAACATTATATAAAAAGGAAACTTTTTGCTCCTTTAACTTTTAACAAAGTGAAACGCCACCAATCTCTCGGATTACTTTCCTCGGGCTCTGAGTTTGGATTTGTACAGAATATTTCCAGCGTTGCATTGTGTTGACCTTTCTGGTCCATGACCTTCTGCATGGTGGAGCACCCATAAAACTATTAGGTCCACCCCCAAAAATACAACCTAGCACTAGTGTTCAAAAAGGTTTGACTTTAAAAAAATTGCAAATGAGTTGTTTTTACCTAATTTGGAGATTTCTTTATGAAACACACATGATAAATAAAAAATTGTCCCATTTTAGTTATTAAAATGGGACAATTTAGTTTCCAAATACAAGAAAATACAATGAAATATTGCAATCACATGAGAATTTTCCAACAGTATTTTCTACTCTAATTATTTGACAGTAATACTGTTCCTATTGATTTACTGGCTGAGTTTCTGTATTAAGTGAAATAATTTAGCACCATGAATCAATATAATTTTTAAAATTAAATGAGTGTAGCTCAAAATTTCACCTCTAATTTACCATAAAAGGTAAAATTTCCACTTTTTGAGAAACAAAATTGAAGCACAAAACGCCATTAATCTACTTCCAAATAAAAATAAATGAATACATAATTTGGGAGAGCAGTTCTAATAAAAACATCAATTTTAGCATTCTTACCCAGAGCCAAAGATGCAAGAACTGCAACGATAGCAAACCACACTTTTCCCATTTCTGCTTGTTGGTCCGGTTTTTGGTTTTAGGTCAAAGATAAAAAAAAAATCCACTGAAGTCCCGAAGCTGCTTGTTTCCCAGGTGACTGGATGCTGCAGGTGTCTGAACTGATGCTCGTAAAGGTGAGAACAGATATTTATAGTGTGGCTCTGAGGTGGGAGGAATGGAGATGGAGGGGTTATAGTTATAATCAGGTTCTGTAATTGTGTCACACCTCAGCCACTCCTCAAATAGTTTTGGTTTATTTTCAGTCAAGCTTGTTTTCTGCTTTAGACTCCACCTTCGTCTCTAAATCTTTCACTCGATGATTTCTCACCCAACCTTTATTTGTCCACTCAATGCCAAGTTATTTTAGCCTAGTGAACTAGACCAAATTTTTATAGTCTGGCTTGCCAGGCTAAAGTTATTTGTCACCATTTTGTTATTTCCTTCAGGACAATCGTTGTGGTTGGTGCTAGGCTGCATGGGGGCGCAGGTGTAAGTGTTACAACAGCAGCAGCAAAGGTCCGGGAGCACCTGTCTGTGGAGCCGTGGTTCCCACAGTCAGTGCAGATCCAAGTACTACCACAGCTTGTGTTGCTGTAGCTGACAAACCTGACAGGTATACCAGCCTTTTCTCATTGTTTTTTGATATTGCAGCACACGGGCAGTGTTGGGAGTAATGCAGTACAAAAGTTATTAATTACTGTAATGTGTTGCTTTTTGCTGTAATGTGGTAATGTAAGGCATTACAGGGAAAGAAAATGGTAATATTTACTCGGTACAATTGTCAGTAACGCGGTAATTACAATGCATTTTTTTAACCCAGAATCAAGATGTGTTCCTTAAAAATTCAAATTGCGGGAAACCCGAAGAAAGATCCAGTATCTGCATATATTACGTCATTTATGGACTCAGCTTTGCGGGCAGAGAGGACACAGCTGTAACGGTTCAACTACTCCAGCTGCGTCCTGCACGCGGCCGCTGCAACATTCACAAAATCGCTCCACTAAAACAAAATAATTCACTTGCGATCGTTCATATCAGCGCATGTTCTCTGGTATTTTGTGCTTTTCTGACGTGCTTTGCCTCAGCTGAGTTCAACTCATTACTGCTGGAGCACCGCGCATGTGAAGATCCCTTTGGCTGATAGTTACAAAGTAGGAAATCTAGGAAACAGTTTTTTCTGGAAGATGGAGAAAACATGCAGCATGCAGGAAGGTTAGAGAGAGAAAGGGCCGGAAATTATTCAAATAAAATCAAGAAAAAAAGTAGGTAGATTTATCCCCAATACACATTTTTACCAGTGAAAAGCAATAATATATAAGCATTTAATATTTATACATGTGATGGAATCAGATCACCCCAGAAGTCAGTCCCACATCCAGGGCCGTATCAAGGCATTTGGGAACCAGGGCAAATATAGGCTTGGAGCCCCCACCACCTCACTCCCTGCTCAGATGGCCCTATAAGATGGCAGCGTGCTGAGAGTACAGATTGTTGTTGCTTTTATTTAATAAACAATCATTTTAAAGCACTGTTATTATATCTGACTGTTTTTAATAGCAATCCTAGCTCAGATACCACATCACCTTCCACATATATGTCATGAGCTCACTGAGCGTCAGATTACCAGATTCATATTGAAGTTGTTTTGGTGAAAGTAACTTAAAGTAATGCAAAAGTAGTGTAATGCCTTACATTTTAAAATCAGTAATATTGTAATGTAATGAATTACTTTAAAATGAGGGTAACAAGTAATAAATAATGCATTACAGTTTTGAAGTAACTTGCCCAACACTGCACACGGGTATTATGAGGCCTTCAATTAACATGAAGCTCCTATTTATGGCAGAAACAAGTCATGCAACTGTGAGGTGTGATGAAGTGGCAGCTCGAGCCTATCCATGTTTTCCAACAGTTAGGTGCATTATCATCCTCTGAGGCTTCACGAGCTCTTAGGAGACCCGTTGTGAGATATTCCATAACTTATGTGTTTAATCATAGGGGAAAGTCTCAGATGCTCCTGTTTGAGGATGCAGCTGTGAGCTGGAGGAGAAAGCATCAGATGGCAAGATTTGGAGTCTTATTTCCTGATATTTGGAAATCTCGCCTGATTGGTTAACAGCAACGCAACAGACAAGACAAATTAACGAAATGAGAATAAGTTAATGTGATTTGAATGCTTGGTTGAATAGGTGAGGTTTTAGAAATGTTTGGAATTTTTGCAGTAAGTCCGCAGCACGGGTGTACACAACAGCCTTCTCCATCATGAGCCAAGACAGAAATTTACAATTTGTGTCATGATCCTGCCATGTCATGACCTCCATGCTAGCACCATACACCTCATCAACCTTCATGCATCACACCTGGTCCCTTCATCAAGCTCATGCCACACACCTGCCTCGCCAGCTATGGGTAAGAGAGGTGGTGGAGGACCTAAACTTGGAGACGGCCACAGAAAAGGAACGCTCAGAAATATAAGAGGAGAACCACTCCAGAGCAGATCCTGATCGGCCTACCCTGTCTCTCAACCTCTCCAGTAGCAGGTGATGGTCGACAGTGTCAAAGGCTGCAGTCAGGTCCAGCAGGACCAGAACAGAGCAGTCCCCTGCATCACTGTGGATCAGAAGGTCATTAGAGACCCTAAGAAGAGCTGTTACAGTAGAATGAGCTCTACAAAAACCTGACTGTAAGCAATCATAGATGTTCTGTTCATCAAGAGCAGCTGTGAGTTGTTTAGCCACAACCTTTTCCAAGATCTCGGAGATGAACGGAAGTTTAGAGATGGGTCTGAAGCTGCTATGGAGAGAGGCGTCAAGACTTGTTTTTTAAGAAGTGGGTGGATTACAGCGTTCTTAAAGTAAGCAGGGACCTGACCAGAAACCAGAGAAGCATTAATTATAGAGAGCACGCTGGGACCGATGGACTGAGAAGCACTTTTAAACAAAGATGAGGGTAAGATGTCGAGGGGGCATGCAAAGGTCTTCATAGAGTTAACTAGTTTGGTTAACTCAGGCAAGAAACACGAGCAAAGCTATCTAGGATGATGGGCCTGGTTGGAGTCGGGAGAGGCAGCAATAAGGCTGAAGGAGAGATGCTAGATCTAACCTTATTGACTTTGTCCACAAAGAAAGACAGAAAGTTCTCACAGTCTGCAACAGAGTGGATGGAGGCTGTAGGAGAGGCAGGAGAGACGATGCTGCTGATGGTGTTAAACAACACCTTGGGGTTCCCTTTGCTCTGGGACACCAGGTTGGAGAAATAGGAAACCCTAGCGTCTCTGACTGCAGAGTTAAAGGATGTCAGAAGATCCTTTAGGTGCAGCAGATGGACGTGGAGATGGGTTTTCTTTCACAAACGCTCAATTTTTCTGCATTGGCACTTCAGGCTGCGAAGGCTGTCATTAAACCAGGGAGTAGGGTTCACTGCAGAAACTGATCTGGTTCTGACAGAACAGATGTTGTCCAGAATGGAGAGGCAGTGCTCATTAAACTGAGAAGTTAAGGAATCTGGGTCGTTATCAGAAGAACAGGGTGGATCAAAAGCAGCAGAAAAATTGCTAGCTGTGCTCTCATTAAGAAAACGAGAACTAACCATACGGCGAGCAGGAGGTGGGGACGCAGAAACTGACAAGGTAAAGAAAATGCAATGGTGATCTGAAATAGAAACGTCCTCAGGACAAACACTGTCAGCATTTAGACCCAGGGTAAAATCAAGGTCTAGAGTGTGTCCCCTGGTGTGTGTGGGGCCAGAAACATGATGGGTAAAGCTGAAGGAGTCCATAAGGCTGGAGAAATTCATGGCAAAGTGATCAGAGGGATCATCAACGTGGATGTTAAAATCACCAACAATCACCAGTCTAGACAGCTTCACAGTGGAGGATAGAAAGTCGCTAAACTCCTGAAGGAAAGAACTGTTTGGACCAGGTGGACGATAAACCACAGCACAGTAGAACGGGTCCTTACGCTCGACTTTAATCAGCTGCAGTTCAAAGGAAGCAAAGTGACCAGAGGTTGTAGAGCTACATGGAAGATGGTCTCTGAAAACAACAGCTAGGCCTCCACCACGACCAGAACCCCGGGGCTGGCTAAGAAAAGAGTAACCACTCGGGCAGAGTTCAATCAGGCCAGAATAATCAGATGTTTGCTGCCAAACTTCAGTCAGAAACAGAAAATCCAGGTTTTTAGAGAGAATTAGATCATTGAGCAGGAAGGACTTATTGTTAACAGAGCGGGTGTTTAATAGAGCCATGCTGAGTGAGGTGGAGGAATCAGAAACTACAGAAACAGCTGGAGTTAGTGGACGTAAATTAGCAGGGTTAGATCCACAGTGTTTATAAAAACCACTTATGGAGGGAACAGGAGGAGAAACCACTGAGGAATGAGGATAAACCAACCTTAAAAATCTCGGACGGAGAAACCGCGCAACAATGGCGGGAATTCCTGGCGGGAATGCAGAAGTGGCGTTCAAGTCGCCAAACAAAGGACAAGAAGCTAGAAGATCATGCCGATGTTTACTAGATACACCACTCTTTAAGAGAAGTCTTATTCTCACCTGGATTCCTGCTCGTTTACCTCTTTTCCTCCGACGTTTTCCCGGGACCGGATAAACAAAGCTGGAGGCTCGCTGGTTGGGATCGTCGTTTGGCTCCGGGCCAGTGCGCCATTCAGATAAACAAACAGGGAGGTACGTCCTCGGTGCATCTTGGGCGATCACGAACGAACGGAAGGACAAAAGAGTCTGGCGATCATAGGAGATGGTAGCAGGGACACTACTGAAGAGGATCGCAGACAGGAGCAAGGTGGAAAAGAGGAGGTTAGTGGAAAAGGTTTGAAAAAGTGGCCGGTGACCGCGGCTAAGCCAAGCACAGGCGCCATCTTGTTACCGACCGGAAGCGGCAAACGGATGACGCCACAATCTGGTCCCAGAATCTACCCTGAGTTGAACACGCCATAAACTCCCTGCCCACGACCGCGACTGGTGTGTCCCCCTTTTTTACGGTTTATGGCTACCAACCCCCAGTCTTCTCCCTCCAGGAACTTCTGGCCCACACCCCCTCTGCCCGGGCCACCCTGAGATGTCGCTGCGCCTGGTGGTCTGCCATGATCCTGCCATGTCCTGACCTTCATGCTACCACCATCCACCTCATCAGCCTTCATGCATCACACCTGGTCCCCTCATCAAGCTCATGCCACACACCTGCCTCACCAGCTATATATTCCACAGTCAACCACCAACACTCTGACATATTATTGAACATGCCTGCTAGTAGATCTTTCAGCCTTTTCATCCTGCCTGATCATCGTCTACCAACCTCGTTTCATGCCTGACCCTCGCCAAGAACTCTACCTGCCTCCACAACCTACGCCTGTCCACGACCCCGTCCTGTACCTACCTTGATCTGGTCCATGCCTGTCTTCGACCACGTCTCTCACCTGCTCCTCGTATCTGCTTCGTCTCAGCCTACTGTTTTTTAACGCCTACTGGGCTCTGGCATCCTTACGGTCCTCTGCCAAGCCTCATGACAATTTGATGTAGATCTGTGAGGTTTTCTCTAATCCTAGAGAACTATTTTTACCAGCTGAGGAAGCACCAAGGTCCCCCACCACTGCATATACCCTCTAAGACCACAAACGGCACACAATCTCCTTAGGCCCAGCCCGGACCTCCGCCCATCGGAGGACAAACCACCTCAGAACCTGATCTCTGGCCCCACTCTAAAGTCAGAAGCTAGCTGGCGTTTGGTCCTTTATTCTAACACATGCTGCTGGGGAACTGCATCATGTTTTTACCAGTTTATGGAAGAGTTTCCAAAACCAAATTTATGCAAGGTTGCAAATAAGAGTTTCCAGTTAACACTATAAAAAAGCATTTTTGGCCATCGTTCAGTGTTTTTACTGTAACAATAGGGACTGCATCATGCTATTAGACACCTTCCAGAGCAACGATATATGATAAAATATGTTTTTTGGTGCCATTGAGATGTCATTTTTTCTTAAATATAAGCCATTTTTGTGAGATATCACTTTTACATGAAAACACGAAGCTTGGATTAGATGGAATCCCGCCTCCACCCATTTTCAAAACACAAAACATGCAGGCTAAATGGGAAAACAGTCTTCTACCACTATTTCCTGCAACAGCTGGTGATAGAAAATAGATGGTGAAATACTCGCGTTAGAAAAGCCAGTGGCCAATATTGGCTCACGACGGAGAAGGCTGCTGTTCATTTATCATCCAGTAAGAGAGCAGAGCTATTAGAAGCTAACCGTTAGCATTAGCAACTCCAAAACACAGTAGAACTCCTCCAGGCTTGTGTTTGTGACACATCAACAATACAGAGCAAATGGAGTCAGTGGTAGAGTCGCGTTGCTGTTGGCCAATCGAATAAGAGATCTCCAAATATGAGGAAATAAGACGGTGTGTAACATGATTCTGTCATTCTTCTGCTTTGAAGTCTTGTTTGGCAACAGAAGTACTACAACACAATGTAAAACGTAAATTTTTATTTATTTTGGCTGCATTTGTCCATTAAGTACAATGAATTTAGAAAGATAAATACATTTTAAAAGGACAAAGCAATCCTCATGAAAGATTTACGAGCTCAATGTTTCCCAGAAACACCCCATTGCCCAACTTCTGCAAACTTCATTTGATAACATCTGTTTATAGGATGAGTTGTATGCGTACTTTTTTCTTTTGATGGGAAATTTGATTTTATAAACACGGAATTCTTTGTTTTTCCAAGGGATTCCAGGATGCTTTGGTTATTTTGCTACATGATGCTTCCCAACACAGAGGCCAGGATGGCTGCACCCACGGCACCAGTGACGGTCATCTTGGCAGTTGCTGCGCTGCTGCTGAGCGTGGTGGGGTTGCACTTGTCTGTGTTGCAGCAGGTCAATGTGGTGGTGTAGTTGACGAACATCAGAGTTCCTTGGATGGTTTGGTTACAGTTTGAGTTGTCGTCCTTGCACCCCTGATTGTTGAAGCCCACGAAGCTTGTGAGGGATGGGAAAACTGTGAAGAAACAAAAGCATTTGGTTGATCATCACCTTTATTGCTGTATTGCATTTAAAATAGTTCATTTAGATTAGATTGTTCTCCCTGAGACCAGTGAAAATAAAATAGGAAATACCCAATTTGCAATTTAATTTGCTGTCATGGCACTCAGTTTGTAAAGGAGTCTTTTTCCACAGACAGGAAAGGTTTTAATGCCAAATAAAGATGGACAACTAAATTAGTCATTCACAAGGGCGAGATGTGAGGCTTTTGAGCATTAAAAAGACAACTCACCTGTTTTTCCAGTGTAACAGACGTTGCGGGTGCTGTTAGAGCAGCTCTCCGTACTTGCACCCACACAGAGGCCAAACACACTGAAGGAGCACTTGTTGCAGGACAGGGACTCCACTGAAATGGAGACATAGAAGTACAAGAGCTGTGATCAGTAAATGGTTTCCCATCATTTTACACTAACAAAATACAACAACTCAAACTAGAGTTTAACTTGAAAAACTTTCAAGAGCATGAAATAGTTCCGATCTCTGAGACTTTTTACACAGTAAGTCACTTTGAACTTGTACTGAATGTTTTCAGCGTTGCACAATTAGCGTTGAACGTTCTGGACTGCCACACCCTGCATGGTGGATCAAACTTTTTTTTCTACTCCACCCAAAATTATTCGACACGCTTCCATCCAAAGAGTTTCGTGTTCGATTTTAAACAAGTTCTCTTAGAATTTTGATGTGAAATGACAGTTTGAGAGCTTTACTGACATAAAATACAGTCTCATTCAACCTCATTTTTAAGTTTTGTATCTAAAACACCTCAAATCTGTTTCAGTGAGGACAAAAAAATCAGCATCACTCAGGGATTTTCCACCCATTTCCACACAAACTAATGATTAGATGTAATATCGCGGTTCATATTGATTTCTTGGTTAAGTGCCTGTTTTGTGTCACCCTTAACCCTCTGGAGGCAGGTGTTGCGGATTTGCAACGTTAAAACCTACCTACCTGGTTACTCCACATACGTATTTCATGAGTATTTTTTAACTCAGAAGTACCGCTGAAGGGCTTAGTCGTTCGTCCTTATCAAAACTTATTTTGAGCCTGAGAGGGTTAAATCAGCGTAGCTCAAAATTTCACCTGACATTTACAAAATCATAAAACTGGGATTTTCCCACTTTTTAACACAAAAAAAAGAGATAAAAAAATGAAATAATGTATAAAAATACTAATAATAAAAGTGAACATACAGCGGTTTGTTTTGGGAACATTTCTAATAAAATCATTAGGTTTAGCCAATAAAGTATAAAAATATCAGCTTTGATAAGTTATTCTCACCCAGAACCAAAGATGCAAGAACTGCAATGATAGCGAATAAAACTTTTCCCATTTCTGCTCGTTGGTCCGGTTCTCGGTTTTAGATCAAAGATATAAAAGAAATCCACTGAAGTCTCGGAGCTGCTTGTTTCCCAGGTGACTGGATGTTGCAGGTGTCTGAACTGATGCTCGTAAAGGTGAGAACAGATATTTATAGTGTGGCTCTGGCATGGAAGGGAGAGGGATTGAGGAGGGGGGGTGATGACGAGCTTTGGTGGCTATGTCACACCCCAACCAACCACTCCTAAAACAGTTGTGTCACACATTCTGTGCAGGTGGCTTGTGCTTTTGACACCACCCTCTTTCTCTCTGAATATTTCACTCAATCTTATCTTTCTCATTTTTGTCATCTGTTTGGTGACAGTGTCATTTCATCTATGTCACCATTTTTTTAAATGTGTCAAGAAAAAAATGTGGACTCCTCTGGGTGGCCTGGCTGTGCAGGTGTAAGCAGCAGGAGCAGTGAAGGTCATTTTGGTGGATGAACTGGTCTGCAGAGCAAAGCTGAGAAACCTAAACCAGAATATCTTTGTGGTTTTTTGTTTTGTTTTGTATTATTATTATTATTTTTGTGTGTGTGTGTGTGTGTGTGTGTGTGTGTGTGTGTGTGTGTGTGTGTGTGTGTGTGTGTGTGTGTGTGTGTGTGTGTGTGTGTGTGTGTGTATGTGTTCTAAAATAGCACGCAGGCTTTATAAGGCCCTCCAGCTCCCAAAGACAAGTAGTTCAACTATCCGGTCACGCACATATGCCAGTGAAGTGGCATTTTCTTCATAGTTTCATGAGGTTTGAGACCGGTTTGGAGACGTTTCTATATAATTTTCTTTGAAACTGCAGTTCTCTGTAACTGATGAAGCAATGCACATCTTCGCTGAATTGAAGAAGCACTTGTTGCACACTAGAAACAAACAGGAATTCGCCAAGGAACAGCAGGATGTTTTGATATTAAGAAAAAAAACATGATAACAGAAGCAAACCGAGCTTTCTTGAAAATGTATTTGTGTACAAATCTGAAGTTGACTTGTTTACCTGTAATACTGGGTTAGTTTACAACTCTCCATTTGCACTTACAGTGATCCCTCGCTACTTCGCGGTTCGTTTATCGCGGATTCACAACTTCGCGGATTTTTTCTTTGGAGCTTTATTCAAGGGAAATTTGCCGATTTGCGGTATTTTTCTATGCGAAATATCAAGAAATTCCTGTTTTTTTTCATCATTTTCATCATAAAATGCACTTTTTGTAATAAAACTATAAAAAAAACCAAGTAAAAAAATTTTTTTCTTGAGTTTTACCCACAAAAAGAGAATGTGGTCATACGATAATTCAATATAGTACTGTACTGTAAATATGGTGTCCCTACTTCGCGGATTTTCACCTATCGCGGCCAGGTCTGGAACGCATCTACCGCGATAAACGATCACTGTATAGTAATTAAAAATTACTTATTAATCATAAGGGCTCATTTGGTTTTGAGGTGTTTGGAGCCTCACTCGGCACAGCTGCCCTCAAGCTCAGAAACCTGCTGTGATTTAATCTGTGTACTAAAGCAGTAAAAGGGACTGATCGGTTTCAATCTGGTTGGTTGTGCATCAAACTGAGATCATGACAATCTGGGTTGAATTTAACCTTCTCAGGTTCATAATAAGTTTCGATAAAAGGACGAACAATAACCAGGTAGGTAGGTTTTAACTGTTGCAAATCTGCAACGCCGACTCCAGAGCACTAATAATTGAATAATAGCCATGGATCTTTTTTTCATGAGGAGTTCTAAATCTACCAGTTTTTTAAATTTTACTCATCCAAATGCTAAAAACAATTATAAAATAAATCCCTAATAACACATTTATAACATGTTTGAAAACAGAGCTTTGCAAATTTTGTAGTTTGTTTTGTATTCAATTCATGAAATAATTTTTGAAAACATTTTTTTCTGTGGACACAACTAAATTTGACCAGTTCTTCCCCTGGACCAGTGATGCAACCACAGCAGTCACTGTCACAGACCACATTGACAGGCTAGCCCAGGGCTATTCAATTGTGAACCTCGAGGGCCGGTATTCAGCACGCTTTAGTGGTTTCTCTGGTCCAACACACTAGATTCAGTGGTTGAATCACCTGTGCAGCAGCTCAACAGGCTCTGCAGAAGCCTGTTAATCACCTGCTGATTGAAATCAGGTGTTGAGGCAGAGTTAAAACCAAAACGTGCTGAATATCGGCCTTCCAGGCCCGGAAATGAATACCCCTGGGCTAGACCTTGTTCAACTCCAGGGTCTGGATGTTGGTCATGGCTGACATCAGCCTGGAGGGTCACAGTCTGTTGGAGGACCAGGATTTTTCAGTGTGCTGCTTGAACCACCACTTCTGCTTCACAGTGGGCAGAGACAAGCTCTCTTTTCTTGCTCTTTGCAGCTGTGTGTCCGAGAAACTGGATGTAGGGTGGCCCATGACTTCTCTTGCTTAGAAAGCCATGTTAATGTGACATGTTGACATGGAATTTAGTGACAGATCCCTATTAAATATATAGGGTGATGGTGGCAGAGGAGTTAAGGGCCCGCTCTATGACTGAAGGGTTGCAGGTTCATAGACCCTTTACTCTGTCACAGCTGTGTCGTTGGGTAAAACTTCATCCTCCATGTCTTCTGGTAGCATTATAAAAATGTGATGCAATCATTTAGACTGAGGTTTATTGGGAATTTTGAAGTGAATGGATGAGGAATAGAAGAACTGTTATGGTTAAAGTATTTAATACACTGCCTGGCCCAAAAAGTCGCCACCTGGATTCAATTCAATTCAATTTTATTTATATAGCGCCAAATCACGACAAGAGTCGTCTCAAGGCACTTCACATAATAAACATTCCAATTCAGGTCAGTTCATTAAGCCAATCAGAAATAATGTTTCCTATATAAGGAACCCAGCAACTAACAGGTGCGAGCCTCCTATTGGATAACAACTGCACAGCAATTATCTTTCTGCTGGCAACACGTTATTTAACCCCAACTGGTGCAATGAGTTGCTTCTCATTACACCCATGTGGAAAGACACCTCTGGTGGTCGTGGAAAATATCTTAGCCTGTTTGAGGTCAGATCATTGTCATGCACCAAGCAGAGAAAACATCTAAGGCAGGTGTCACCAACTCCACTCCTTAAGGCAGAGGTCCTCAATTATCTCAAAAATCTGATGTTAGCCTAGATCTGGACAAGTGGGGGAGTAGAGGGAGGTGGAGTGTACAGTCGGTAAAGACGGCTCTCCCTTGCCCTGCCTCCAACATGCCTCCATCTAAAAGGCTAGGTTATCCAGAGTTATCTCTGTAGTTTTGCTGCTATAGGCTTAGACTGCTGGAGGATACACGGACCACTTTCCACACTCTACTACTTTCTTCTACAATCTGCTCTTTAACTGTATTATTTCCTGCAATTTCAGCTGTTAACTTAAATTTTTTCTCTATGTGTTTTTCTCCCAGAAGAAGCTACAATGGTGTTCTGCTGAGCTGTGGTAGCCTCATGGAGGGGTCCATCGTCTTGAACACTGTTGCTAACCACTTAAACCAGGGGTTCTCAATCATAATGGTCCGAGGGCCACTCACAAAAAAGACCTAGAAGTGCGTCGGCCTCGCCCTGGCCACGCGCCGTGTGCCGAGGGCCACTTACAAAAAAGACCCAGAAGTAAGAGGGCTGGACGGGGGGTGGGGGGTGGGGGGGTGGGGGGGTTGGATTGCTGGCTGTAATGCACATATTACACAAGCTTGCATTATAAAGCAGAACAACACCTGTCCCCCTCCAGCCCGGCTGTGTGACTGCACTGACCTGTTCTGTGGGACCCTCACCATGTAACCCTCATGTCCGTGCTGTCTCTGGAGGAGCAGATAGGAAACAACATCTCCTGTAACTTAAAATGAACCAAAGCTTCCTCCTAGTTTCTCAGACATCAGTTTATCATCATGAAACAAAAGAATAAAGTGGAACAAGAACTTCTATCTTCTATCTCTCTCTCCTTTTAACTTCTCTGTGTCCCTAAATAAAAGACAGATGATTACGCTGCAGCCGCCGTCACTCACCTCGCTCCCTCCCCAAGACCGGACCTCCCGACATCACAGCACTCGGTCTGACTGAGCGCTTCCAGGAGAAATAATGATGAAATTATGAAAATAATTATGCGTGTTTGGAGGAGCGTCTTTAGATCCTCTCTCTCTCTCTCTCTCTCTCTCTCTCTCTCTCTCTCTCTCTCTCTCTCTCTCTCCCAGTCGCTGATTGAGCGAGCGGCAACACGCTCAATTAACATAAGTCACGGCCTAAATCCAACAGAACCGATCGGGCTGATTCGGTTCGGGTTCGGTCTCAGGTCCAGCGCTCAGCCCTACAGTACCACATAAAGGTGGACCAAAGTTTCCTACCCGGTAAATGTGGAGAACACCTGCTCTGACAGATGTGGATGCTGCGCTGGTGCCGCCGTTAAAATAACAAAACTACATTCCACCATAAATGATTATGGCACTCTTCTATGATGCAGAATCGTTTATGCCCACATCTCATGCATTGATTATTTGATTATTTTCCTCAGCTCTATCTATCTTACACCTCCTGGCCGTCGGGGGTGGGGGTGCGCGCGGGGTTTGGGGGCCACAAAGAGAGGGTGTGTGTGGGCCAGACGTGGCGCCATTTGCGGACCACTGCCTTAAGGACTACATCCTACTGGTTTTCTTTGTTTCCTGCTCCACCACACTTGAATGGAGAAATTCAATCCTCTCTTTACCATGTTTAAATCGGTACAGGCCTATTAATTACTCATTCATTTCAATCAGGTGTGTAGGAGCAAAGAAACAGCTAACATGTGCAGAATGGTAAACCTCGAGAACCAGAGCTGGTGACCCCTGATCTAAGGAGATTCCAGAAAGGACTAAAAATCGGTTAAGAACGGTCCAACACATTATTATAGACTGGTTTGATGAGTCCAGATGGACCCTGTTCCAGAGAGATGGCGCATCAGGGTAAGAAGAGAGGCAGATGAAGCCATGCACCCGTCATGCCTAGTGCCTACTGTACAAGCCTGTGGGGGCAGTGCCATGATCTGGGGTTGCTGCAGTTGGTCAGGTCTAGGTTGAGCAACAGAATGTGCTCCAAGAATGAGGTCAGCTGACCACCTGAATATACTGAAGGACCAGGTTATTCCATATTCCCTGATGGCACGGGCATTATCCAAGATGACTGTGCCAGGATTCATCGGGCTCACATAGTGAAAGAGTGGTTCAGGGAGCATGAGACATCACTTTCACACATGGATTGGCCACCAGAGTCCAGACCTTAACTCCATTGAAAATCTTTGGGATGTGCTTGAGAAGTTTTTGTGCAGCAGTCAGACTCTACATCTTCAATGCAAGATCTTGGTGAAACATTAATGCAACCCTGGATGGAAATAAACCTTGTGACATTCCAGAAGCTTATCAAAACAACGACACAGCGACTGTGTGCTTTAATCAAAGCTAAAGGTGGTCCAACAAAATATTAGTGTGACCTTTTTATTTGGAGGCAACTTTTTTCTGGCCAGACAGTTATTTGTTATTATAAATGCTAACTTTTTGGCTGAATTCTTCTTTTGACCCTCCCATGTTCCTAATGGGGACCAATGGACCCCAGGTGCTGTTTTCTATTTTTTTTTTTTTCATTTTGGAGGATTGACACTCACCTAAAAAAGTAATACAACACTGTAAAATTTAGATATTTTTATTTATTTTAACTAAGTCTGTCCAATAATGCACAATGAATTTAGAAGGATAAATACATTTTGAAAGGACAAAATAAACAAAGAACGTCGTCATGAAAGATTTACGAACTCAGTGTTTCCCTGAAACATCCCATTGATCAACTTCCATGATTTGGACTTCCTGAAAACTTCATTTGACAACATCTGTTTAGAGGATGAATGTGTAAGTCTGTAGAATATTGCACTTGAAGATTTCCTGAATTTGATTACTTAAACATAAAATTCTTAATTTTTCAGAAACGATTGCAGGAAGCTTTTGCCATTTTGCTACATGATGCTTCCCAACACAGAGGCCAGGATGGCTGCGCTCACAGCACCAGTGAAGGTCATCTTGGCAGTCGTGGCGCTGCTGATTGTGATGGGGTTGCAGTTGTTTGTGCTGCAGCAGGTAAATGTGGTGTTGTACGTGACGAACATCAGAGTTCCTTGGGTGGTTGTGTTACAGTTTGTGCTGTCAGCCTTACACCCCTGATTGTTGAAGCCCAGGAAGCTTGAGAGGGATGGGAAAACTGGGGAAAAAACACAAAATGATATTTCTCAAAATGTATTTAATTTATTTGCCTAAAACAGTGCCATTTGCTAGACATCACTCCCTTTTTTCTTCCTCCCCTTCATCCTCGAGTTGACTTGGAAAAATTACATCTAAAACTGTAAAAACTGATTTGCAACCCAATACGTTTACCATTATTGGATGGTAAAGGAGTCATTTTCCACTGACAGCTAACTCCAGAGGTTATAATACCTAATCAACACAAACGCCTAAACCGTTCATGAAAGAGGCTTTTAGGGAATAAAGTAGGACTTACTGGTTTTTCCAGTGTAGCATGTGCTGGTGTTGGTGGTGCAGGCCACAGAGCTTTGACTTAAACAGGTGCCAAGCAGACCGAAGGAGCATTGGTTGCAGGACAGGGACTCCACTGAAATAGGGACATAAAAGTACAGAGCTGGGATCAGAAAAGGGTTAGGGTTAGAGTTAGAACTCAAGCTAGAACTGGACTTAGGAGATCTACTTTAAACGAACAATGTCTTGCAGATTTTTGGCTCCTGTTAACTTGAAACGGTACCAGACATCTTCTACTCAAGAACTCCGTTTGAACTTGTCCCGAATGTTTCCAGCATTGCACAGTTAGCGTTAAACATTGTGGACTACCACATCCTGCACAGTGGATCAATCAAATGTTTATTTAACTCCACCTCAGACCAATATGACATGGCCAAACGCCTGTATCCAAAGAGCTTTGGGTTCAGTTTTGAACAATTTCACTTAGATTTTTTATTGTGAAAGGATGGTCTGTTTGTTACTTATTATAGAAATTTTAGTTATTAACTCACAGAAAATCCATTTAAGTGAAAATAAAGAAATGACAGGAATTTGCTTCAACAGGTTTTTTAACAAATAGATGTTTTTTGGTATTTCTCCTGACCTTTTTTTATAGATCATAAAAATTGTGATTTTTTTTTTGTTTCATAAAAAAAACATAAATTTGGTCCCAAATGAGAATTATAAAATCAAACAGACTGTTCTGTTTAAGACCAGTTCTAACAAAAAATTGATAATGAGTTATTCTGAAGTTATTCTTACCCAGAACCAAAGATGCAAGAACTGCAACGATAGCGAATAAAACTTTTCCCATTTCTGCTCGTTGGTCCGGTTCTTGGTTTTAGATCAAAGATAAAAAAGAAATCCACTGAAGTCCCGGAGCTGCTTGTTTCCCAGGTGACTGGATGCTGCAGGTGTCTGAACTGTTGCTCCTGAATGTGGGAACAGATATTTATAGTGTGTCTCTGGGGTGAAAGGGAGAGAGTTGGAGGACAGGGTAACGATAAGGTTTGGTAGCTATGTCACACCCCAACCAACCACTCCTCAAATAGTTGTTTTACGTATTCAGTCACGTTTGCTTAGTTCTTTAAACAAAACATTCATTCTTAACCTTTTACCCATTGTCTTCTTACCTAACTTTCTCATCTGACTTCTATTTGTCACGTCTAAAATCTTGTCCTGTTTTGGCCATTTTTCGTCAAAATTCAGTCTGAAAATGCTTATTATGACCAAAATTAAGTGTTATATGTGTCAGGTATTAGTAGAAATGTAAAATTACTTGCCAATATTTACTAATGTTTTAATTCAAACCAAAAAAAAGGTGATTTGGTCTGTAGATGAATGTCATTTGTGGCATTGTCACCTCACAGGTTGTTTGTACAAACGTTTCTGTTTAACATCAGTAAGACCACACAAACCAGAGTAAGAGTATGAAGAGTCCCTATTGTCCATGGCAGCACCTGCTTACGTTTAGAATAATAATAACATTAAGTGCTTTCATGTTAGGCTCCAAAATCACCCAAAAAGTTTGGTTGCAAGTACCCTTTTTGAGAAAGACTTGCTAGAAGGGTCTGAAAATCTGCTAAACATAGCAGCAATGTAACTGGACACAATAGAAGTTGAAACAACAATTGCACCAGACAAAAAGGCGAGCTTAAAAGGTATTTTGTAAAAGAAACCGAGTTATTTGTGTCTTGTTTCTCCTCTTTGGTGGGACTGGCCAGAGTCGATGCATAGGAGGGTCACAATACAAAAGGCAGGTCAAGGTTACCAAAAAGCAACAGAGGTTGAGTCAGGAGGTTTGTTCAGAGTAATACGATCTATCTCAGAGTCCAACAGGATGCCCAGGTTTCTTACAGAAGGGTTAGGGTGTGGTAACCTGGTTAAAATTAGCTCTCTTCTGTCTTCAGGATTGATAAAATTTCTGCTCTGTTCTGGTTGACCTGTAGAACTGACATCTAAGACTTTGTATCTAAAATACAATTTCAAAGTAAGTTTACTGACTACATGCCATCAGGAGACATGGCAATGTAGAGCTGTAGGTCATCTGTGAATATCAATCCTTTGTCTCCTAATGACGTTCCCGAGTGGAAACATGTACAGATTAAAAAGTATTGGGCCTAAATGTAATCCTTGGGGAACTCCATATTTGATTTTATGGGTTCTTAAGGAGCAAATCGTTTCATTTGTTTTGTAACACATTTGTAGTGGTCTCTAAAATAAATGACTGATTTGTAAATTGATCTCAGTGGGCGAAAAAAGCTCTGACGCTCCTTCAGGAACTGGACACAGTAGAGGGGAGCAGAAAACAGCAGGATTTCTTTCCTGATAATTGGACATCTCGCTTCTGATCGGCTAACAGCAACACGTCTCTGCCACTGACTCCATTTGCTCTGCAACATTGATTTTTTGATCTCCTCAAATAATGCAAGCCTGAAGGAGTTTTGCTGTGGTGTGAGTGCTCTGCTGTTTCCGGGACACTAAATTGCTAACAACTTGTTGCTAGCTAAGATGGGTGACGCAAATGCAGGAAACGGGTAGTAGACCATTTTTGTGTTTAGCCTGCATGTTAAACTCAGAATAACCGATCACATTTCAGAAAGAATAAGTAAACTCAGTTTCTCTGTGAACTTGGTCTTTAAAAAATGTCCATCTGTGAGAAAGGAGAAAACCCTTTTGACAACAGTGGCTGAGAGGCCTACCAGTCTGTGTAATAAAATATGGTGGTCTGTTGTATCAAAAGCTGCACTTAGATCCAGTAGAACCAAAACCCAAAGCTTATTTGAGTCGAGGTTACATCAGGTTACACCTGAGGTCACTGACAACCTTTAAAAGAGCCTCAGGAGGAAAATAGTTCAAAATGGAGGTGGGAGTGCATCAAGAATCCGCTCTAAGCTAAGGCCTTAATTTTAGCTGGAAGGGTGCATTCTGTTAACTGTTTTCTTGGATGTGGAATCTCTCTGTGCCAATTTGTGAAAAGTACAGCCATTAATTACTGGTTTTTCTCAGATAAATCTGGTTTGCACCATAAACCAAAGTTGTTTTTACTCTACCGTCTTTGACCTGCTACTTTTTAATATTGTTGGACCTCTTTGACCAAGTTTGCATCTGACTCCTCATGTGAGGTCCAGGGTCTCTTGTCCTTGGAACAGGTCCACCGTACAGCTGGCTACAAATACCAGACCTACACTCCTTTGCGCCTTCCAACGGGCCATCCACCTTATACCACCCACAAAGCACCTATGGAGACACAGTCACACATCTTCTCCTGATCCACAAACACGTGTACCCTTGTAAGCGTAGACAGTTGGTCAAAGGTTCCACGGTCAGTGGAATCCTACTAGTTAAGTAAACAAAAACACTACTGAATGTAACAGCTCTGCTCAAAAATGTCCTTTATGTAGTTAAAATAGGTCACAAAAAATTCCAGGGGTGTATAAATGTTTTGATTGAAAATATGACAATACAGAAAAGCAACATCATGAAAGATTTATGAGCTCAATGTTTCGCACCAACATCCCATTGATCTACTTTCATGATCTGGGCTTCTGTTAACGTTACAATATCTGCTTAATGAGTATAAATATTCAATCCATTGTTCATTCTGAATGGGTTGTGTGATTATTTAAAGGTGCTGCTTGTTTAGTAGCTTTATCACATGATGCTTCCCCACGTGGTGGCCAAGAAGGCTCCAACAATAGTAGCGGCGAAGGTCATCTTGGTAGATGGAGCACTGCCGACTGTGAAGCACTTGTCTGTGGAGCAGCGTCCAGTTGAGACTGTGTAACCCAAGTTCAGTGCAGATCCTACGGCAGTACTACCGCAGCTTGAGTTGGAATCTCTGCAGCCGTAGGAGGTGACAGTCAGCTTATCTTGGAGGAAAGAGAACGCTGCTAAAAGACACAGCGGGGTTAGAAAGTGAGTAACTATCTGATCTATGCTGTTGAGTTTCTGAGTTTCACATTGGCTGCAGCCGTTACCTACAGTATATAGTGTTTTTCAAAATGCTTCATGAGGTATGAAAGAACCTGTTGTGAGATATTTTATATACTTACAGCATGTTTCATTGTAGCAGACGCTGGTATTGGAACTACAGCTCTCAGTAGTTGATGACGGGACGCGCAGCTTCAACACATTGAAGGAGCACTTGTTGTACACCAGGGACTCCACTTAAACAAACACAAGAGTTGGGACCAAAAGTTTAGTTTCACCAAGGACCCGTGGGATGTTTTGATATTAACTAATGAAAATAAACTGAGTAAATTTAGTTGAATGAGATTCTGAAGTTGTATTGTTTACTTACAATGTTGGTGTGGCAAGGTGGAGAAACGAGGACCCGGGTGGGATTCGATCCCCAGACTCCCAGGTGAGAGTCATGCATGCTAACCAATCAGCCAAAGGGACATCCCATTGGGCAAGTAGCCAGGGCACACGACCAATCAGGATACAGTGACAGGTTGCTGACACTGTCTCATCGGGGTTGGTTTAGAATGCTCCACCAACTCATGCTAGATTGCAAGGTTTCACTTGGTTTAGGTGTGTTTGGAGCCTCATACTGTAGCAAAGCTGGCATCGAGCTCAGATAAAATGGTAAATGGGATTCATTGGTTGCAATCTGTGACATTTACTCACGCATCAAACTGCTCCCATATGTGCAAACGAAGCTGGTCACGCTGAGTTCTGGTTTTTGGATTAGATTATTTTACATAACCCTTGCAGCTTATGTTGAAGCGCAGTTGGTGTTGGAGCCAACAGACAAGAAACGTGTGTGGTTTTTAACCCGTTAATCTGTTTTGGAACTCAGGATTAATCTCCATTGTCCCTTTGGGGCCTCCGTAGTTTTAAGGTTTATCATTAGGTGCTTTGCAGAGATTTTGTCAATGTTGTTCAAAATGCAACACCTTTCTAAACCACTAATTTCCTCACATTTAAATCATTTTTAAAAAGGAAAAGAAAGTAAAAGGAAATGCAGAAATGATTCTTACCCAGAGCCAAAGATGCAAAAACTGCAACGATTGCAAAGGAAACTTTTCCCATTTCTGCTCTTTGGATGGGTTCTTGGTTTTAGCTGAAAGACAACAAAAATGTTTCCTCTTTAGCCCTGAAGCTGCTTGTTTCTCAGGTGATCAGATGATGAAGGTCTTAGCGTAATGAATGTGAAGGGGGAAAGCGGTGATTCATATGATGCTGGGTAAAGTCTGCCAGCCGGGCCACACCCAGCTCACAGATCTTCCATCCATCCATCCATCCATCCATCCATCCATCCATTTTCATCCGCTTATCCGGAGTCGGGTCGCGGGGGCAGTAGCCTAAGTCGAGAGGCCCAGACTTCCCTCTCCCCAGCCACTTGGGCCAGCTCCTCCGGGGGAATCCCAAGGCGTTCCCTGGCCAGGTGAGAGACATAGTCCCTCCACCGTGTCCTGGGTCTACCTTTAGGTCTCCTCCCGGTTGGACGTGCCCGGAAAACCTCACCAGGGAGGCGTCCAGGAGGCGTCCTGACCAGATGCCCGAGCTGCCTCAACTGGCTCCTCTCGATGAGGAGGAGCAGCGGGTCTACTCCGAGCCCCTCCCGAATGACCGAGCTTCACACCCTATCTCTAAGGGAGAGCCCAGCCACTCTTTGGAGAAAACTCATTTCGGCTGCTTGTATCCGCGATCTCGTTCTTTCGGTCACTACCCAAAGCTCATGACCATTGGTGAGAGTAGGAACGTAGATCGACCGGTAAATCGAGAGCTTTGCCTTCTGACTCAGCTCTCTCTTCAATTCAATTCAATTCAAGTTTATTTATATAGCGCCAAATCACGACAAGAGTCATCTCAAGGCACTTCACACAATAAACATTCCAATTCAGGACAGTTCATTATCTCGTCTCGTCTCGTCTCGTCTTCCTCCGCTTATCCGGGTCCGGGTCGCGGGGGCAGCATCCCAACTAGGGAGCTCCAGGCCGTCCTCTCCCCGGCCACCTCCACCAGCTCCTCCGGCAGGACCCCAAGGCGTTCCCGGACCAGATTGGAGATGTAACCTCTCCAACGTGTCCTGGGTCGACCCGGGGGCCTTCTGCCGGCAGGACATGCCCGAAACACCTCCCCGGGGAGGCGTCCAGGAGGCATCCTGACCAGATGCCCAAACCACCTCAACTGGCTCCTTTCAATCCGGAGGAGCAGCGGTTCTACTCCGAGTCCCTCCCGAATGTCCGAGCTCCTCACCCTATCTCTAAGGCTGAGCCCGGCCACCCTACGGAGGAAACTCATTTCGGCCGCTTGTATCCGCGATCTCGTTCTTTCGGTCATTACCCAAAGCTCATGACCATAGGTGAGGATTGGGACGTAGATCGACCGGTAAATCGAGAGCCTGGCTTTCTGGCTCAGCTCCCTCTTCCCCACGACAGATCGGCTCAGCGTCCGCATCACTGCAGACGCCGAACCAATCCGCCTGTCGATCTCCCGATCCCTCCTACCCTCACTCGTGAACAAGACCCCGAGATACTTAAACTCCTCCACTTGAGGTAGGACCTCTCCCCCGACCCTGAGGTGGCAAGCCACCCTTTTCCGGTCGAGAACCATGGTCTCAGATTTGGAGGTGCTGATCCTCATCCCAGCCGCTTCACATTCGGCCGCGAACCTACCCAGCAAGAGCTGAAGGTCAGAGCTGGATGAAGCTAGGAGGACCACATCATCCGCAAAAAGCAGAGACGAGATTCTCCTGCCACCAAACTCGACACACTCCACACCACGGCTGCGTCTAGAAATTCTGTCCATAAAAGTGATGAACAGAACCGGTGACAAAGGGCAGCCCTGGCGGAGTCCAACCCTCACTGGGAACAGGTCCGACTTACTACCGGCTATGCGGACCAAACTCACGCTCCTCTGGTAAAGGGACTGAATGGCCCTTAACAGAAAGCCACCCACCCCATACTCCTGGAGCGTCCCCCACAGGGTGCCCCTGGGGACACGGTCATAAGCCTTCTCCAAATCCACAAAGCACATGTGGATTGGTTGGGCAAACTCCCATGCCCCCTCCATCACCCTTGCAAGGGTATAGAGCTGGTCCACAGTTCCACGGCCAGGACGAAAACCACATTGCTCCTCCTCTATCTGAGATTCAACTATCGATCGGACCCTCCTCTCCAGTACCTTGGAGTAGACCTTTCCAGGGAGGCTGAGGAGTGTGATCCCCCTATAGTTGGAACACACCCTCAGGTCACCCTTCTTAAAGATGGGGACCACCACCCCGGTCTGCCACTCCCTAGGAACTGCCCCCGATGACCACGCAATGTTGTAGAGACGTGTCAACCATGACAGCCCTACAACATCCATAGCCTTGAGATACCCAGGACGAACCTCATCCGCCCCCGGGGCTCCGCCGCTGTGTAGTTGTTTGACTACCTCAGCAACTTCTGCCCCCGAGATCGGACAGTCCATCCCCAGGCCTCCCAGCTCTGGTTCCTCCTCGGAATGCGCATTGGTGGGATTGAGGAGCTCCTCAAAGTATTCCTTCCACCGTCCGACTATAGCCTCAGTTGACGTCAGCAGCTCCCCATCCCCACTGTAAACAGTGTGAGCGAGTTGCTGCCTTCCTCTCCTGAGGCGCCGGACAGTTTGCCAGAACCTCTTTGGAGCCGATCGATAGTCTTTCTCCATGGCCTCACCAAACTCCTCCCACGCCCGAGATTTTGCCTCGGCAACTGCCACTGCTGCACCCCGCTTGGCTATCCGGTACCTATCTGCTGCCTCCGGAGACCCACAGACCAGCCACGCCCTGTAGGCCTCCTTCTTCAGCCTGACGGCTCCCCGAACCTCTGGTGTCCACCAGCGGGTACGGGGGTTGCCACCACGACTGGCACCGGCCACCTTACGACCACAGCTAGCAACAGCCGCCTCGACAATCGCAGAGTGGAACAAGGCCCACTCGGACTCAATGTCCCCCACTGCTCTCGGGACGTGGTCAAAGCTCTGCCGGAGGTGGGAGTTGAAGACCGTCTTGACAGGTTCTTCTGCCAGGCGTTCCCAGCAGACCCTCACTATGCGTTTGGGTTTGCCAGGTCTACGCGGCATGTTCCCTTGCCATCTGATCCAACTCACCACCAGGTGGTGATCAGTTGACAGCTCCGCCCCTCTCTTCACTCGGGTGTCCAAAACATACGGCTGCAGGTCAGATGATACGACTACAAAATCTATCATCGACCTGTGACCTAGGCTGCCCTGGTACCAAGTGTACCGGTGGGCATCCTTATGTTCGAACATGGTGTTCGTTATGGCCAAACTGCGGCTTGCACAGAAGTCCAATAACAAAACACCGCTCGAGTTCTGATCAGGTGGGCCGTTCCTCCCAATCACACCCCTCCAGGTCAAGCTGTCATTGCCCACGTGAGCATTGAAGTCCCCCAGCAGGACAATGGAGTCCCCTGATGGAGCACTATCTAGCACTCGTCCCAGGGACTCCAAAAAGGGTGGGTACTCTGAACTGATATTTGGCCCATAAGCACAAACAACAGTCAGGACCCGTTCCCTGACCCGAAGGCGCAAGGAAGCTACCCTCTTGTCCCCCAGGGTAAACCCCAACACACAGGCAGAGAGTCTCGGGGCTAACAAAAAGCCAACCCCAGCCCTCCGCCTCTCACCCGGAGCAACTCCAGCAAAGTAGAGTGACCAACCCCTCTCCAGGTCTCGGGTTCCAGAGCCAATGCAATGTGTCGAGGTGAGTCCGACTATATCTAGCCGGTACCGCTCAACCTCTGCCACAAGCTCCGGCTCCTTCCCCGCCAGCGAGGTGACGTTCCATGTCCCAAAAACTAGTTTTCTTGTCCGGGGATTGGACCGCCAAGGCTCCCGCCTTGGTCTGCCACCCGATTCACATTGCACCGGACCCTTCATGTTCCTCCTGCGGGTGGTGGGTCCACAGTTGGACGAGCCCATGTATCCGGTTCGGGCTGGGCCCGGCCGGGCCCCATGGGCGAAAGCCCGGCCACCAGGCGCTCGCTCACGGGCCCCAACCCCAGGCCTGGCTCCAGGGTGGGACCCCGGTAACCCTCCGGGCCGGGTACTCCGACTCTTCGTTTTAACCGCCATGAAAGATCCTTCGAACCGTTCTTTGTCTCACCCTTCACCTAAGACCAATTTGTCATGGGAGACCCTACCAGGGGCACTAAGTGCCCCAGACAACATAGCTCCTAGGATCATTAGGGCACTCAAACTCCTCCACCACGATAAGGTGACAGTTCAAGGAGGAGTACAGTTCATTATGCCAATCAGAAATAATTTTTCCTATATTCACCACGACAGACTGGTACAATGCCCGCATCACTGCAGATGCAGCACCAATCCGCCTATCGACCTCATGCTCCAGTTTTCCCTCACTCGTGAACAAGACCCCGAGATACTTAAACTCCTCCACTTGGGGCAGGAGGACCTCATCCCTGACCCGGAGAAGGCATTCTACCCTTTTCTGAATCAAGACCGTGGTCTCAGATTTAGAGGAGCTGATTCTCATCCCAGCTGCTTCACACTTGGCTGCGAACCGCTCCAGCGAAAGCTGAAGGTCACGTTCTGATGAAGCCAACAGGACCACATCATCAGCAAAAAGCAGAAACCTGATCCTCAGGTCACCAAAATGGATGCCCTCCACACCTTGGCTACGCCTAGAAATCCTGTCCATAAAGGTTATGAACAGAATCGGTGACAAAGGGCAGCCTTGGCGAAGTCCAACTCTCACTGGGAACGAGCCCGACTTACAACCGGCAATACGTACCAAGCTCTGACACCGATCATACAGGGACCTAATAGCCCGTATCAGAGGACCTGCATACTCCCGGAGTACCCCCCACAGGGCCCCCAGAGGGACGCGGCCAAACGCCTTCTCCAAATCCAAAAAACACATGTAGACTGGTTGGGCAAATTCCCACACACCCACCAGGATCCCCCTAAGGGTATAGAGCTGGTCCAGTGTTCCACGGCCAGGATGAAAACAACATTTGCTCCTCCTTCAACAATCCGACAGACCCTCCTCTCCAGAATCAAATCAAATCAACTTTATTTGCACAGCACTTTTCATACAAAAAAATGCAACTCAAAGTGCTTCATAGGTTAAAATGGCCCCATAGATCCCATATTCCCATCCCAGCCCCCCTCCCCAAGTATAAAACAATTGGCAATTACACTTCCCCTCCCGCAACCAATTTCCAAGGTGAATGTACACTCACCCACACACTCGCACACACACGCACACACACACACACACACACGCACACAAACAACAGAGTAAACAATAGGCTGAGTTCAGATGGGTCAGGTAATGGACGACACATCATCAGTGGAGCCATTTGCCTCGACAGCAACAGATCCACGGCAGCAGCCAAGACACCGGCCCATGACGCCCAGGGAGGGAGGGCGGAGACCCCCACTACTGCCCGGGCACTACCCGAGGAGAGCCCCGGCTGCCGCCGCCGACCACCGGCCCCAAGGCAGAGGGCTCCATGGAGGAAACACTGGAGGATTAAGATATACAACACGTAAAATAACAAAAGCTAATGTGGATAGAAAGTAACTGATAAAAACTTATTATAAAGATAGTAAAATAAAACATAATCATATAAAAACACTAAGATGTAAATAAAATAATAAAATTAAGTAAAAGAGATGAATAGGTATATATATAAACAAACAAATACGACAAGCGATACAGTTAAACAGACTAGATAAATACTAATCAGTTAAAAGCTAGGCTAAAAAGGTGGGTCTTGAGCCTATTCTTAAAAGCCTAGACGTTCCCTTCAGCCCTGAGGTCCTCCGGCAGCCCGTTCCAAAGGCGAGGGCCGTAATACTTAAAGGACGCCTCGCCGTGGGTGTGTGTCTTAACTTTAGGGATAACTAGGTGACGGCTGCCAGAGGAGCGCAGAGACTGCGAGGGTTTATATAGTAAAAGCAGTTCTGAAAGATAAGAAGGCCCGAGACCATTAAGACACTTAAAAACTATTAAAAGAACCTTAAAATCGATCCTGAAACATACGGGGATTCTAAAACCGGAGTGATGTGCTCCCGCTTCCTGGTCTTCATCAGGACACGTGCTGCTGAGTTTTGTAAAAGTTGTAAACCTGAGATGCTCTTTTTGGGAAGACCAGAAAGCAGGGCATCGCAGTAATCAATTCTACTGGTTATAAAAGCATGCACTAGCGTCTCCGTATTGGCCCGAGAAAGAATGGGACGGACTCTGGCGATATTCTTGAGATGGTAAAAACCTATTTTTGTGATGTTTTTAATGTGGGGATAGATAAAAGTCAGCTCAGAGTCGAAAATAACACCCAGATTCTTCACTTGTAGTTATGGATAAAAAGACATTGATTGTAGTTTAGGTAAAAGTTTCTCTCTCTGGGTCTCAGGACCGATGACTAAAACTTCAGTGTTGCCTTGGTTGAGCTGGAGAAAGTTTTCAGTCATCCATGATTTAATATCTAAAATGCAGTTTAAAAGTGTTTCCATTGGCTGTGCGTCATCAGGAGACACGGAGATGTACAACTGTGTATTGTCAGCATAACTGTGGAAATTCACTCCATGTCTCCTTATGACGCTGCCCAGAGGGAGCATATAAAGGTTAAAAAACACTGGGCCTGGACTTGAACCCTGAGGCACACCGCATGTGATGCTGTGGGCCCCAGAGGAACAGGTATCCAAACTCACTATAAAAATCCTGTCTGTGAGGTAGGAAGTGAACCAACTGTGAACAGCACCAGAGAGGCCGATCTGTTTTAAACGGGTTGAAAGAATAGTGTGGTCTACTGTATCAAAGGCAGTGCTCAGATCCAGCAGAACAAACACTGTTGCCCTCCGGGCATCATAATTTGTTCTAAAATCATTTAAAATCTTCAGAAAGGCCGTCTCAGTGCTGTGGTTCATTTCAATTCAATTCAATTAAAAAATACTTTATTAATCCCAGAGGGAAATTGATTGCTGTAGTAGCTCAGAATAATAATAATAATCAAGTCATCAAAGAGTTGTTGTATATTACAATGGCTGTTGGCAGGAAGGATCTCCAGTAGCGGTCAGTGTTGCAGCGGCGAAACTGAAGAAGCCTCTGACTGAAGACACTCTTCCGTTGTCGGACAGTCTTGTGAAGAGAATGCTCAGGGTTGTCCATAATTTTCTTGATTCTCTGGAGAATCCTTCTTTACATTATCTCCTCCAGTGGTTCCACAGTCGTCCCCAGAACAGAACCAGCCTTTTTTATTAGGCTGTTGAGCCTTTTCAGGTCCCTGCTTCTGATGCTGCTACCCCAACAGATGATGGCTGAAGAGATTACACTCTCAACAACAGACTTGTAGAAGATCTGCAGCATCTTGCTACAGACATTGAAGGACCTAAGCGTCCTCAAGAAGTGCAGTCTGCTGTGTCCCTTCTTGTAAACGGCTTCGCTGTTCTTTCTCCAGTCCAGTCTGTTGTCCGGGTGAACTCTAAGGTATTTGCATTCCTCAACCACCTCCACTTCTTCTCCCATGATGGAAACAGTGTTTAACTCCACCCTGTTTCTTCCTAAGTCTAAAATCATCTCCTTTGTTTTGTTCACATTCAAGGTCAGATGATTGTTTCCACACAGTGCCACAAAGCGCTCCACCAGCTCTCTGTCCTCAGCTTCCTGTCCATCTCTGATACACCCGACAACTGCAGAGTCATCTGAGTATTTCTGTAGATGACAGGTCTCTGATTTGTACTGGACATCTGAGGTGTACAGAGTGAAAAGAAATGGTGAGAGTACAGTCCCCTATGGTGCTCCAATGTTACTGATCGCCTGGTTTGATGTGCAGTTCTTCAGCCTCACAAACTGTGGTCTGTCACGTAGTCTTTAATCCAGGCGATAGTTGAGGCCCCCACCTGTGTCTTCTGGAGTTTCTGGCAAAGTATATCAGGCTGGATTGTGTTAAATGCACTGGAGAAATCAAAGAACATGACCATGACAGTGCTGCCTGCTTTGCCCAGATGACAGTGGATTGGTTGAAGCAGCTGGATGATGGCATCTTCAACTCCAACTCCATGGCGATAAGCAAACTGCAGCAGGTCCTGATATGTTCTAGTTTGCTTATTCAGGTGGACCAACAGGAGTTTCTCCAGGACCTTCATGATGTGGGATGTCAGGGCAACCGGTCTGTAGTCGTCATTGACTGATGGGCGAGTTTTCTTTGGAACTGGAACAAGGCAGGATGTCTTCCACAGGACTGGAAACTTCTCCTGGGCCAGGCTGAGGTTGAAGAGGTGCTGCAGAATCCCACAGAGCTGCTCTGCACAGGCCTTCAGTACCCTGGGGCTGACACCATCTGGACCTGCAGTCGTGTTCCTACTCAGTCTCTCCAGCTGCCTCTTCACCTGACTTCTAGAGACAGATAGGTCAGCATCTCCTGACTTGGTTGAAGACAGATTAATAGAACCAGAAGAGTCCATGACTGCGTTAGAGGACAAAAGAGCTGGCGTGTGACAGGAAAATGTTGGATCAGAGGAGGATGGGATGTCTGATTGGCTGGGGACAGGTGAGGAGGATGCTGGGTTTGTTCCTGAACTGAACCTATTGAAGAACTTGTTCAGTTCATTGGCTGTGTCCAGGCTGCCATCTGTGCAATCCTTCCTCTGCTTGAAGCCTGTGATCTTCTTCATCCCTGACCAGACGTCTCTGATATTGTTCCGCTGTAGTTTGTTCTCCAGCTTCTTCCTGTATGCCTCCTTGCTGTCTCTGATCTTGATCTTCAGTTGCTTCTGTGTACTCCTCAATAATTCCCTGTCTCCCTCCTTGAAGGCTCTTTTTTCTCATTTAGCAGATTCTTCAGTTCACTGGTGATCCAGGGTTTGTTATTAGCGAAGCATCTCAATGTTCTGGTGGGTATGATATTGTCCACACAGAAGTTTATATACTCAGTGACACATTCAGTCATGGCATTGATGTCCTCTTCATATCCTTGGCAGAGAGGCATCCAATCTGTGGTCTCAAAACAACTCTGCAGGGCTTCTTCAGTGTCCTGTGACCATTTTCTCACAGTTCTTCTTGTCACAGGTTGCCTCTGAACAAGTGGTTTGTATTCTGAGCAGAGAAAAACAAGATTGTGATCTGATTGTCCCAGAGGAGGTCTTGTTTTTGACATGTATGCATTATTTACATTTGCATAACACAAATCCAATGTCTTGTTTTCTCTGGTGGAGCAGCTGACAAACTGTTTAAATGTTGGAAGTGTAGCAAAGAGCGAGGCATGATTAAAATCACCAGATATAGCCACAAATGCATTGGGGTGCTGGGTTTGTAGCTTACCGACAACAGAACTGATGGCATCACATGCATTCTCAGCAATGGCTGAAGGAGGAATATAAACGGTTGCCAAGACAACACTGGTGAACTCTCTTGGCAAATAATATGGGCGACAACTTACTGCCAAGAGTTCAACACCTGGGCTGCAGAGACGACATTTCACTTAAACATGACATGGGTGGCACCATCTGTTGCTGACAAGCACTGCCACTCCACCTCCTTTTCTTTTCCCGCTCCTCTTCAGATCTCTGTCTGCTTGTACAGTCAGGAATCCTGGCAAAGAGACGCTGGAATCGGGGATATGGTCCTGCAGCCACGTCTCACTGAAACACATAACACTACACTGCAGATACTCTGGCTGAGTCCTTGAAAGGGCTTAGAGTTCATCCATCTTGTTGGCCAATGATCTCACATTGCCCATTATGATCGATGGAAGAGATGGTTTGAATTTCCTCTTTCTCTGTCTCCGTTTTGCTCCCGCTCTGCACCCACACTTCTTGCGTTTTAGCTCATTTGGGATTTGTAGCTTCAGTTGAGGTATTATTTCAGCCTTCCCAATGTTAATCAGCTGCTCCCTGGTTAGTCAGCTGGTTCACCCTAAAACCAGACTGAAATTTCTCTAGGACATGTTGGTGGTTGATGGAATCATTAAGTTGTATTAAAACAAGCTTCTCTAAAATTTTGCTTAAAAATGGTAAGTTGGATACCGGTCAAAAATTGTTAAAGTCATTAAAATCTAAATTGCTCTTCTTCAACAGGGGTCTGACCACCACCCGTTTAAAAGCAACAGGAAAGGCCCCCGTCTGAAGCGAACAGTTCATCAAAGTTAAAATCTCATCTCTAAAAGAGTCATAAATTGTTTAAAAAACCTTAGGGTCCAGAACACATGTGGTGGGCCTCACCCAGGAGAAAACTTTATCAATGATCTCAGCTTCAACCAAGACAAAACTGTCCAGTGTTTCCTCACGTAGACACAAACTCTCAGATTGATCGGGAGCAGCATGACATTGGGAGGATAAAATGTTACATCTGATGGTGTCTACCTTCCCTCTGAAGTGGGCTGCAAACTCCTCACAGAGAGCATCCGAGGGGGTTTTCTGGAGAGAATTAAATTCACGACCCAAAATATTTGTAATTGTGGAAAACAGAATTTTGGGATTATTTTTTTGTTCAATCAATCAATCAATCAATCAATCAATCCATCAATACTTTATTAATCCCAGAGGGAAATTAGAGATGATTTTAGAAAAGTAATTATTTCTGGAATTTCTAACTGCTTTGTTGTATGATTTTAATAATTCAGTGTATGTTTGTTCATTAATTGTGTTCTTATATTTCCTCCATTTTCTCTCCGCCGCCCTGCAAGATCTTTTCAACATTTTTAAGTTTTCATTGTTCCAAGGGGAAGCCGGTTTTGGCTGTAGCTTTTTAATTTTAGGTGGAGCGAGCAAATCCAGAGTAGATTTAAGTCTTCTGTTAAAATCATTGAAGATAAAATCCCAGGGGGCATTTAAATTAATAGGAGTGATCTTTTTAAAAGTTTCCAGAAAACCAGCAGCCACTTCAGGGTTTAGATGGCGTTTCATTACAGTTCTCACAGAGGTCTCCTGCTGAATTATGCTGGTGATTTTAAAAAACACACAGAAATGATCTGAGATCACTAAATCCAGGACAGAGGGCACACCGGTGGACAGACCATACGTGATGACCAAGTCCAGGGTGTGTCCCCTGTCGTGGGTTGGTTGTGCAACATGTTGTGTAAAATCCATATAACGCAAAATGTTCAAAAATTCAGTGGTAAAAGGGTCTGCAGGGTCATCTATGTGTAAATTAAAATCACCAGCTAAAATAATACTATCAAAAGAGTTGTGCAGAATTGATAAAACTCGGAAAATTCCTGTATAAAAAGTGCACTGTGCCTCGGAGGCCTATAAACAGTAACACATAACATCTGAAGATCGCTAAAAATGGCTGCACTGTAGTCAAAAGTGGTAAAGTTGTCAAATAAAACAAGTTTTGCGGAAAGTGACGATGAGCTTATAAAAGCAGTTCCGCCTCCCTTTTTTCCATTTCTTATTGAATAAGTAAAATTAAAGTTTGGTGGGGAGGCCTCTGTGAGAACAGCAGGAGCATCTGAACTCAACCATGTTTCTGTCAAAAATACACATTTAAGGTGAGTATCTAAAATTAGGTCATTTATAAAAAAAAAAGTTTTGTTCAGCAGCAGGGGCGGCGTTAGGCCCGGCTACTTGGGCTGAAGCCCCGGATGTTTCATGAAAAGCCCCGGATCTAAATCGCGGAAGTAACATGCAGTACCAAAATCCAACAGAGAGGGAGCAGCTGGCAGTAGTTTGTATACAGCCTGCCTGAGCCTCGACCACGGAAGAAGAAGCCCTTCAGCAGCCGGTGTCGGTACAGGATCTGCTCGGGTGCAAGATCGGCTCGGGGTCCGTCGACTGCCGATGACGTCTAAGTAGTTGATTGGCTGAACATGAACCTTACGGGAGTTACGTAATCACGTTACGTTGTTATCAAGTTACGTTGGTCCAGGCAAATCTTTCTATTGGAAAAATGGACAACTTTTACAAAAAAATCCATCATTACCTCTTTGAAAATACACTTTTAGCATAGAGCTGCATGTATATTAGGGCTGAACGATTAACTGCATGTGCAATTAAATTGCGATGTGACAAAAGGAGATTTTCTAATCTCAAAGGCTGCAATTTGGCAGCGAGTGGTTAGCGCAATGCTAATATACATGGAAAAACCCATAGGAATGCTAATGCTAATATCGCCGATTACATTATTACAAATTATGAATTAGAAACGTGCCAAATGATTACATTTGGAGTCTAATAGAAAGTAAAAATACCATCAATCAAATAAGTACAGACAGATATTTTAGTAAAGCCAGGAGATTTTCTAATCTCAAAGGCTGCAATTTGGCAGCGAGTGGTTAGCGCAATGCTAATATACATGGAAAAACCCATAGGAATGCTAATGCTAATATCGCCGATGACATTATTGCAAATAATGAATTAGAAGCGTGCCAAATGATTACATTTGGAGTCTAATAGAAAGTAAAAATACCATCAATCAAATAAGTACAGACAGGTATTTTAGTAAAGCCAGAAAACTTTTAACTCCAGAGTTTTAGCTAGCAGCTATGAGCGTAACTGAACTACTCATGGACAAGACGTCAAAAGCTCTAAACACAAAATACTTAAATAAACGGGACACACTTCTTTCCTGCAAATACAATTTCACAGGTGTTGCTAATACCTATGATCCTTCAAGGGATGTGCTCAAAGAGGAGTTCAACATTATGAATAAAATAGTGTTTTATTTTACAAATACCATTATACAAACTTACGTCTTAAGAATCATTATTTTAATAACGAAACTGCTAAATTCTTTCCAACAGTATAGATGTGTAGTGTATTTTGTCCGAGTGGGTTTGCCGTAATTTGACGTCATCGGCAGTCGAAGGACCCCGAGCCGATCTTGCACCCGAGCAGATACTGTACCGACACCGGCTTCTTCTGCAGTCTCTACCTTAAATGCATGAGTGAAGATGGACATAAGGACGTTTTTAGACAAAAAGTACAACGACAGAACCCCAGCTTTGATGAGACTGGTGTTGACTCAGGTTTGTGAGTCTTATTTGAAAATATTTGTTGTGCTGCTGGTTTGCCTAAAGTTAGCTCATCAGGTAACGTTGGAGAAAGAAAGAGAATATTTACTATCATCTCACACTAAACATTCTTAATATGTAGCTTCAGATTAAAAATTATGTGGTACAAAACATGTATGATGTTGACTAATGCGTGTCACGTGTGTGTGTGTGTGTGTGTGTGTGTGTGTGTGTGTGTGTGTGTGTGTGTGTGTGTGTGTGTGTGTGTGTGTGTGTGTGTGTGTGTGTGCATGCGCGCATTTGTGTGTTATGCTCCGGATCTTCTTCAGTCCTAAATCCGCCCCTGTTCAGCAGAGAGCGAACATTTAAAAGAGCCATATAGATAGTAGCTAAAGATGGAGTGACTGTGTGATTTACTGGGGGTGAGATTCTTGACAACTGTTTAAGATTATTATGATTAGACCGGTTAGTTTTATGTTAATGTGATCGCTCTCTGCTGATGACAGGTATGTGAGAGGTGTGCAAGGGTCCAAGTCCGATATGTGAGTTACTGTTAAAATCATAACTGGGTTCATAGGTTCCTGGACCAGTGGGACATCATGATGTGGGGGCAGGAGGTTGGGGCGTGGGGGCAGCCGGGGGTGGTGTGGTGGGTAGAGGTGGCCGTGGGCAGGCCAGGCTCATTTTAAGTGTGTGGGTCCCCTGAATAGACCGTACCTGGAAGGCTCAGGAGTGTGACCCCCCTGTAGTTGGAACACACCCTGCGGTCCCCCTTTTTAAATAAGGGGACCACCACCCCGGTCTGCCAGTCCAGTGGGACTGCCCCGATGTCCACTCGATAGTGCAGAGCCGCGTCAGCCAACACAGCCCCACAACATCCAAAGCCTTAAGGAACTCCAGGCAGATCTCATCCACCCCTGGAGCCTTGCCACAGAGGAGCTTTTTAACCACCTCAGTGACCTCAGCACCAGAGATATGAGAGGCCAACCCAAAGTCCCCAGACTCTGCTTCCTCAATGGAAGACGTGTCAGTGGGATTGAGGAGGTCTTTGAAGTATTCTGCCCACTGATCAACAACGTCCTGAGTAGAGGTCAGCAGCACACCATCCCTACCTGGAGGAAGTACTCTAGCTAACAGATCTTTTTGTTTGTATTTTCCAGAAAAAAAACTAATTATGATACTAACTTGTTTTACTGTTGTACAACAGGCCAGTCCAGTTTGGCATCCTCTCCTATTTCTTGCCCATCTTCATTCTTCTTTTTTAAGCTCATTGTTCCTTTTTCCTCCATAATTTAATCTGGAGAGCTATTTTTTCTACCATTGAAACACAACCCTCACCTTGACTTTCCTTCAGGTCTATAAACCAACTTACAGTAAACCTCTAGACCCATTTATGGCATGCCTCCATCTTTTCTGCCTTTACACTTATCTTGGGGTTTGGAGACTAAGAGGAATGAACATTAGCAACTGTCCAACACAACCCGTCATCTGTAATCTGAACCCAAAATTGGTTGTTTACTGGTTCTGTTGGGAGCAGTGGTTGAAAATCCTAACAGCTGTGAGAGGAAGAAGCTGTGATGCAACAACTGCAGAAATGACAGCGCAAATTTCCCATTTATAAGCTGGCTGCTGATTTTGGCCTGAAGAGGACCTGACGCTGTCTCCTAGATGCTCAAATGGTGAGAAAACTAACTTAATTTACTAAAATAGGTTTAGTAACAAGACCACAACTATGATAACCTCACTGTCACATCATGACAGTTTGTCTCATGCTCTGATCCCACCCTTTTCCTCCAGCATCAATAACTCAACTTCCTCATCATCCTGACTCATTTGTTTCAGTTTATGTTAATTTAAGTCTGAAGTGATCCAAAAACAAGGTCCAGAACAAATCCAGCCTCATCCTTCATCTCTTAGCTCATACCTCTTTATCCATTCATCTCGTCTCCGGTATAAACCCCGATCCTCCTTCACCAACAAACACAAGACTCCATCTATTTTTAAACGTAGTGCACCGCTTTGATCTATGGGAGCTGTTTTAATTGTGTTGTGGAATAAACTTGGTTCTGTGGTTAGTTAAAGTGAACTCTAGTGAACAGCTGGGGGGTGGGGAGGCATGTCAGCAGCTCAAATAACAAACTGTTCCTGTTCCTTGAAAGATTTTCCTTCCGTTTTGTGAACTTGTCATTCAAAAGTCTGAAAATGCTCATTTGTTAGATTTGACACTGACAGAAAACTTTTTAACAATTTTGATTCTGAAAGGTTCTGTTCTTTGGAGATTAGCATCAGTCTCATTTTCTTATGAACCAGAACCTTGTTGCACCCTAACTCTAGACCGCGGGGGTCACAGCATTTCTAGAATGACGACGTTTGTCTCCCCAGTATGGCTGTAGATGTAGGTCGTCATGTTTTTACTGTTTATTTTTGGGCAGCGCACAAGAAAAAAACATCACCGTAAAATAATTTTTAGGTCAAACTGAATCCCTTATTTGTGGAATTTAGAACTATTAACAAAAAAAAAGATGTCCCGTGTCGTGGGAAGATTGGACACTGCTGCATTTATTCATCCATCTCACAGATCAAAGGTTTGAATTTGGGCCGTGCAGATATTTCTGTTTCACATTCGATTAATGAAAAATAGCACAATCGAGCTAGGAAATCTATGAAGGTAAGAGCTGATACTGGAACCCACAGCCAGTAAAGATGATTACACTTACCAGCAAGCCTACCTGTTCAGGCCGGACTGACAGTTGCTGAACTGGTTTATCCTGCAGGACGACTGACAAATGACACCAGTAACATTTCAAAAGTTCTTTTCCCCATTTTTATTTTTAGTCATATTAAAAATGTTCAAATCCAGATACACAAAATAATGTTTTATGTTTATGTTTTTGAAAGAAATGCCAAAGTTTGTTTTAAAGAAAGGAGTCATAACATCTGAACAGAGGAGGTTACAGATTTAACTGATAACTTTACATCAGACTGCTTTAATATTTTACACACATTCAAATTCCACAGAAACAACCTGCGCTGACTCCACAGCATTTAATAAACAACAGGTGCTGGGTAAGCTAACCTAGCATTGTTGTTTTGTTTTCTGTCTTTATGCTGACCTGGACTAATTCAGCAGGTGAGACATTAGCTTTGTTTTTGAGATCCAAATATGACACTGATTCAGTTTATATGTGGTTGTTTGTTTGTTAGGACATTTGTTTTGAACAGACCTATTCGCTAACGTTTGGTCTGGGTGATTAAAATGAGAGATGATGCATGTACAAAAATACAAAAGGGAAGAGAGTTCACTCAAACAAAATCACTTCCAGAACCAAGACTATACATCTGAAAAAAGCAAAGAACCAGGAAAAGTAAAAAAGATTCCACACCACTCATAAGTAGTTATTTAATCCTCGTAGTGCTAACTGGTTATGTACGCTGTGCCGTCAGGTTAAACCATAAGATGTGTTGCAAACAGAGCAGAAAGGGCGGTGAGGGCCAGGGTGAGCCCGGAGGTCCCAGGCAGGCCTGGTGCCGAGTTGCACAGGTCGGTGTTACAGCAGGTCTTGGTCATTTTGTAAACGGTGATGTTACTGCTGAAAGAGAAGTTTTCTTCTGAAGTCATGTTGCACTTAGCAACTGCAAGACAGCCCTTCATTTTGATGTCCATGAAGCCAGCTATGAAAGGACAGCACCAACATGGCATCAGTGTATAGTTAGCAGTTTCTACATCAACATAATTAATATGTTCATGTATTATATGGACTACCACATGAGCCTAAAGTGACAAATGGTAGCAAAGACATTAGTTTACACAAATGTGAAAACTAAAAAGTCCTTCCAGTCTGACTTCAGGGTGAGGGACTTTAGGAATGCTGCTGGTGTCTCTGAGTGTAACTGTTGTATAAGCTGAGCAGCTCACCTGCTTTCCCAATCCCACTGAAGCATTGTTCTCCGCTGCTACACGTGGTCTTTGTTGTGAAGCACAGGTCCCACAAGCCGATTTTGCATTGGTAGCAATCTAGAGCTTGACCTAATTGATTCAAAACAAAATAGAGGGAGTTAGGGGGAGTTGTGGGTCAAATGGAACAAGGAAGAAGAAAAATACGGTTTGACAACATGTTTCACATCCCTGTTGGAAGAGAAAACGTTAGACTTAAATCCATTGAACTGTTGGATAATAAATCGACTTTCAGATCTTTATCTTAGCCGTCTGTGTTTACTAATGAAGAACCTTGTGGTAAGTAATCAGATAAAACGTGTAAATAACTGTTAGTTCTGCCACATCAACCTATAGCCCCCCAAAGCCCTTTACCCTGCTGATCATCCTGGTTTTTTGTCAGTTTTTAATGTTGTAACACCAAACAATTAGTAAATGGCACAAAAACATTTTATCCATGCAGACGATATAATTCCAGTTTTATTGTGTGTAGCAGAGGTTTTCCCACACATCATGAAGAAAAAAAACTTTTGAGAGAAGTTTGAAGCTTTCACCCAGGTGTCTCTGAAGGCTGCAGGTAACAGCAGCGTGTTAAAAGTAACCCTAACCAACCGAGCATGTTCACACGATAAACCAGAGATATCAAACCTATCAAACTGGGGGTTGTTTCAAAGTATAAAAACTGGTAATTAAAACCTGCTGCTTAGCAAATCTAATGAGTGAAATGTAACCTGGTGAGTAAACAGTGAAGCGCATTTTCTGGTAAATGGTTTACTTCCAGAAGAAGAAGAAGAAGAAGAAGAAGAAGAAGAAGAAGAAAAGATATTTTCTATAGCGCCTCTCAAGATAAAAATCACGAGGTGCTTCACAAAAATAAAAAATGTAAAATATAAAAAAGAAGTTAGAAAATGATTAAAAATATTTTTCAAATGAGCAAAAAAATAGACAACTGTGATTAAAAAATGTAAAGAAAGAGAGAGAGAGAATAGGAAAGAGGGAAATCAGTGGATCCTGAGGAAGGTGGGATAGGTGGGGAGAGGGTGATGAAGGTCCATCCTGAACAAGTGAGTCTTCAGCTGCCTTTTAAAGGAGACCACTGAGTCCACCGATCTCAGGCTCAGGGGGAGAGTTCCAGAGTCTGGGGGCCACAGCAGCTTCAGCAGGTGTTTGTTCTGGTTACCATCCTCCAGAACTGGTTAGGCCAACATATTTGATGACATTCATCACTAAGCCCCGAGGCAGAGTCAGACACTGAGGATGTGACTTTGCATAAACATTGAAACTCCTCGTAAACCTGTCGCTCTGGTTTGAAGGCCAGCATCTTGTGATTGCTTTTGTTGTGGAACGTGATGAATCATCAAGCTAAAGAAACAGAATGTTCCTTTTGTTAGACAGACTGTTTGATTTTCTTTTTAACTTTACTGCAGGACATGTTCAGATCCTCGTCAACAGCTGACTTAAAGAAGAAACCCTAATTCCAAATAAAGCATTTGTTTAATCCTAATCTGACTACAAATCAACAGTCCAGTCACCTAATCCAGTTTTTCTCTGCTGTATCAGGAAATCCCGACCTGTAAAGGTCACAGGTTACAGCTAGACATCACCTTTGGTAGGATTATTTTAACATGTTGACTGAGTCAGGAGTTTAATATAAAAACAACTTTAATAAAAATGTTGTCTCAATGGGAAACTCAGTGTGCTCTCTGTTCCTTATCTCTCCCTCCCACCTGTTTGTCTGCAGCTGGTTGATGCGCCGCAGTGGCAGCTCCCATTGGAGGCTTCAGGATCCCGCCCAACCCCGCCTCCCCATCGGACTCTGATGTTTGTATCTGTGCTGTTTGTGCTTATATGTTTGAGGAGTGTTTTTTTTTTTTTTTTGTATAATAGAGTTACTCCCCGCTGGGTCTAACTCTGCTATGCCTTTTTTTTTTACCTTACCCCCAATTATCCTCATGTAACACCCTTTTCGTCTATCTATTAAGGTAGCGCGACTCATGTTGCGAACGACCGCAGTCACCAATTCTTGTCATGTGTCTTACCCATGTATGTCTGATCTTTGAATTGTGTGCACTGAAACTCAATTTCCTTTCTCTGTATGTCCTGCACATGTGGTAGAAATGACAATAAACGACTTTGACTTGACTTTGACTTGTCTCTTCTTTTAAGTGACTATCAGTTAAATCTAAATAAAGTTTGTGAAATGAAACAATTTAAGGCTGATTTAAAGGTTTTTGCTTAAATGTCTCACATTTAAAAGGTTTCATCGTTTGTCCTTTTATTTTAAATATGATGCTTTGACATCTGTGTGTCTAAAACAACTTACGTTTTTATACTATCCTAATAAATAATCTCCCAGATTTTAATATTTAGGTGGCTAAACTTGTTTACAGAAGGACTAAAACCAAATGAAGTAAGTAAAAGCAGCATGGAGTCGTCGGAGGAGGACCCTGGTACGTATGAGCTATTGAACATTTGTTTTTCAAAGCTAAGTTTTAGATCAGTTTCATCTGCTTAAGTTTGAAGAAAACAAAAGAAATGAGCAAAGTCTCAACATAAATCTAATTTTATAATTAGTCACACTGGATGGAGGCAATGGCGTTACGTGATGCAGATGCGTTTTTCCTAAACAATCATGTGCTTTTAGGAGTTCTCATCAGGCCTGAGTGAAAAACAAACACTTATGCTTATGCCACGGTTCCATATCAGCAAGTGAACATACTTTAACTAAATACATTTGAACTAAAATCTTATATGAATGACAAGTGATTAGAATAAGCTAATTATTTTGTATAGTTTGCGTTTTTTAAGTACAGTAAAGCACGGCTCCACACCCTCTGCTTCAGGGTTTCGGCTACACCCAAACATTTCATCCTCGAAGCAAAAAGATGCTCTTAGTTACATTTGTTTTAAAGGCTTAACTAAACCAGATTATGGTCAATTTTATTTTCTCAAAACTTAGAAGAGCCCATATTTAATAAGGTAAGTCATAAGGTACTAGACTGGATCTGAGGTGGGTTTTATCTCATACTGAAGAGGCTGAAACGTTGGGCTAAGCTTAAGAGCTTTGTGGTTTTTTGTTCACATGGCCGCGCCTAAACACGTCATCCCTGAGAAATGCAGTCAGACGAGTTAAGGGGGGAACTCCAGCCAGAACCCGTCCTGATGCTCTAGACCCTTTGAACTTTAGATTTTATAGAAGGAGACTTTTACTGAAGATGGGGTTTATTTCACCACTACTGGACTATTTTCTACAGGAATTAAATCTCTCTCTCTCTCTCTCTCTCTCTCTCTCTCTCTCTCTCTCTCTCTCTCTCTCTCTCTCTCTCTCTCTCTCTCTCTCTCTCTCTCTCTCTCTCTCTCTCTCTCACACACACACACACACACGCACACACACACTGTTCTCAGAAATTATTCCATATCTCCTGTCTTCCAGTAGCGTTCCTTCTGCTGGGTGATGAGTCACGTACCCTCCAGTCTTACCGGAGCTGCTGCTCCACATATTTGGGATTTCTATGTTATCTCTGTTCTTTACACGTATTTCCCTCCTTCTGTATGCTGTAGCAGCAAAGACAATTAAAAAGGCTGTTCTATTATTTATGACTTGGTACATCACATCCAGCTTGATGTATGTGCAGAGATTCATCTGGATAAACATTTTACATAATTATTCATCTATTAGGCATTTTTCATTTCCAGATATTTAATATTTAAACTCACTTTTTGGCCAAATTGAACTGAACAGTTACTTTATAAGATTTAAGCTTTTATCCCATTTAATGTTCATTATTCAGTACTTTAATTGTGGTTTGATGCTGCTAATAACAAATGTGGTGCATTAAAGCTGAACATTTCCACCTGTTTATAACCTCTATAATTAGCTAAAAGACACCAATAATATTTATTTCCCTAATAAATTAGTTTTTTTTAAATGAATAATGTTTATTTTCAGGGAACACAGCGGCAGACACAGACCTAAACTAGAAACATGACATTTTTAAAAATAAAATTCAAGGACTATTATTGTTCCAGTTTCATTTTTCACCTAAACCCCACAGGGGGGTCCCAACCACAGATATGTACTGTACGTGTGTGTTTATATACATATCTATGGTCCCAACACCACCTTAGATCCCACTCAGCTGTTTTGACTCCATGGAGACCATCTGAGGCGTGGCACCAAGCTAACAAAACTTCCCAGACCATACTGCCCCCTGCTGTTCAATACCATGAGCTGCATGTTTCCACTTCCCACAATCAAAACTGTACCTATAAAAAGTAATGTTTTTAAAGCTTGGGGAGCAAAATGTGCTTTTTGTTCTATTCTCATGTCGACATGTTTCCTGTGTTTTTCCCTGAAGTGAATCAGAATGGGTGAGTCTGATGGGAGTAAAAAGAACTACAATTTAGTCCATTTTCCAGCTGACTTGAAAGCATAAATGCAGTGTCTGCGTTTGTAGTTCTGTCCTACACAACAACCAGTTTGACCAGTTACAGAACTGGAGTATATAAATGATAAATAAAATAAATGACACGCACTTGTATAGCGCCTCTCAGAGTGAGTACTCCAGAGCGCTTTACACTACAGTGTATCATTCATCCATCCACACACACATTCACACACTGATGGTGATGAGCTACGATGTAGCCACAGCTGCCCTGGGGCGCACTGACAGAGGCGAGGCTGCCGAGTACAGGCGCCACCGATCCCTCCGACCACCACCAGCAGGCAAGGTGGGTTAAGTGTCTTGCCCAAGGACACAACAGCAGAATTCTCTGTCCGAAGCCGGGACCGAATCTGCAACCTTCTGATTACTGGATAACCCGCTCAACCTGTTGAGCTACTGCTGCCAAGGACATGTTCTATGTTTTACACTCAACTCAGTAAATCAGGCCCGAGGGGCGTGGTGTTTACTAAAATCAGAGTTGGTATTCAAGTTAAACCCTGGGGGATGAGTGTTGTAAGGGGTTTCATGATACTTGTTTCCACTTGCTGTTCTAACAGTCAACATTTCAACATTGGCCCTACAGGGGCGGATCCATGCGACTCCCAGAAGCTTCTAAGAAAGAAACTAGGACCTCCCATAAACTGAAAATCCAAAACTGTCTGAGTTTAAAAGCCCATGAAGGCATTTAGGGTTGATTCCTGCCTCTATGTAAAGCTAAAAGTCAAATCAGTCTCATTTATTTGATGCCCATTTTAAACAACTATAGGTGGGGAATTACATCATTTGTTGCCAATCAAGGTTCAGAAAATGACCCATTTCCTTTAAAGCATTCCTTACCACAATTAGCCATTATTATTTTCTCTCCTCTGTCAGCATTTTCCATCTCCCAACTCTGGAAAAGCTTTTTCATATGGGTTTAAAGTAGCCAACAGCTACACAGACATGAGTTTGTTTGGTTTTCAGGCACATGGTGCTTGGGGAAACCTCTCAGCAGCCTGTAACTTCAGAAAAAAACCTGACCACCTTCTGAGATCACCTTCCTCCACACACGTTCATAAACAGGCTCATCTCTTTGGCTTATTTCTGACCTCGGTGTGTAATTATCTGCACCTGTGACTAATTGTTGACAGAAAAACAAATATAAGAGAACCACCTAACGTATAAGACGATGAGATTATAGTTCCTTCTGCTGAGGGAGTAGTTTGAAACAGGATCTTTAAATCAAAGGTGTGAGGACATTTTAACCGAAACAAGCTGAGCCCCAAACACAATGGAAGCACAAACGGCCGCGGTAGAAATTGAATTTAATACTTGGGAAAAAGCTTCAAGGTATACAAGGTGAGGAATTTCTCATGCTGGCATGTTGGAGCATGATTCAGTCATTTAAATACATGTGGAAAAATACTGACAGCTTGGTGGTTCCACAAACAACCTGCCTCACCCCAATCTGTAACAACAGCACAAGCCTGCTGTGCTCAGAAAAGACCAAAAGATTATGATTCACCAAGATTACGCAACACTTCAACAGTTGGAGGAATAGTTCACTTAGGTTTGTGTGTAATTTATAATTTACCTGGTTTTGATCGCTTTTGGAACAACCTCAGTTTGGAAAAATGCAGTTTACATCCTACAGAACTGATGAGCTAACGACTAGTTTCTGATTTGTTTTTCCATTTCAGCCAAAATAGTTGTGTAAAAAAAACTGATGAGGCGTACATCTTTGACAAATAATAATAGCATAAATCATGATAGCAGAGCAGGGATTAGCTGTTATCTCATCAGTCCTGTAGGACATTAACCATTATTTCTTAATAGAGGAAATGAACTAAAATCACTAAGATATTAATTATGTTAAACTTTTCCACAAAAATATAATTTAAAATGTCAAATATCCATTAAAATTGGGTCCACAAGTTAAAAAAAAGCTAAGCTAGTAATTGGTTGTTTGTTTGATTTGCTCATTAATTATTGGATTTATCAGTGACATAAAAAGCCTAAAATACAGTATGGGGGTAAATCAATGACATTTCCTTGATAACCTTTTTGATTTGTAGACAATCTTTATGACTTTTTTGCTAACTTGATATAAGCTAATTATTTAAATCATTTTATTAGTTTAGTTCAATATAAATTACCAAAAAATTGCCATTTTTAGCAGGGTTTCTACTTTAACATAAATTATTGTTTCCTGAATTTTAGTTTGTTTTTTAATCAGTTGTAATTACCTCAGCATTGCTACAGACTCAGGCCGGTTTGAATGTTTAATAAAGTATTATAGCATAAGAAATAAGACCAACCTCTTTACTGAATATGGGTGAGCAAACCTGGTCTTTGAAAGCCACTGTGGCTGCATGTTTTCTACATGTCCCTGCTCAGACACACCTGATTGTACACCAAATTGGGATTCTTATTTAAAGTTGTGGTTTACTCGTTTAATCAATACATCTGCAGTGGTCTCTAGTAGGAGCCTTGTAAGTTGTTCTCTGGGGGAAACAAAGCTCAGATGTGCCTGTTTCAGGAACTACAAGTCAGCTGGAGGATAAAGTAGCTTCACATTTTGGACATCTCACCTCTGACTGGCTAACAGCAACGCGACTACCACTTTTGCAACGTTTGCTCTGCAACATTGATGTTTTATCTTTACAAATAACAAGACTGGAAGAGTTCTGCTGTGTGGCGGGGTTACTATTGCTAACAGTTAGCTTCTACAAGTCGAGACATTCTCTGCCGTTTCCTGGATGCTAAACCAACAACAGCCTTCCTCGTCATGGAAGTCACCTAGGTGGTGGAGGAGGTCGCTGTCTGTGCCTCTGAGAGCTTATGCTGAGAATTGTGCTCTATTTGACCAACAGGATGATGATCGAGTAGTTCTTTCCCTCTCTGGATGTCGGACCAGCTGTTGATGGTCGGCAGAAGGACCATGGTTTACTCCTGACCCTAGACATGAATGGATTGGGCCCTTTCCACTATTGTCTGTGGAACCAGCTCTCAAAGAGTCTTTTGCTTCAGACTCTACCCCTAAAAGCAGGTGGAGCTAACCCCTCATCCCAAGAAAATATTCTCTGATTGGATCTTCACAAATGACGTAGGTGCCCTATTTAGCATTTAAAACAGCAAATTTTGTTGGTAGAGGATTTTCAAGTCAGGAGATGGTTTGAAATCAACTTTTATTGCTGTCTTGAAATTCACTTGCTTTGCATTGTAACAAATGGTTGCACAGACAAACAAAAGCTGCCAGCCAGGCAGGAGCAAATGACATAAATGATGGTGAAAAACTCATTTTTGCATATCCACGTCTCCAGTTTTTGCATTTGGGTTGAAACCTTGGAAGGAAACAAGTCTTTAGCTCATTTTGCAAGTCAAAATTAAATGTTTCAGAATTTGTGTTAAGACGTTGATAATAAGGTTTTATGGAAGTCATGTGACATTAAAGTGAATCAGTGTGCAAAACTAAGTCCGCTGTAAAGCATAAACAAATATTACTGCGTTTATACTCGATGGTTTCTATGCCACTACTATTTACTGTATTTCAATGGGAGGTTGAAATTCTTTGTTCTTGCCTGTTTTGATTTGCATCTTGGCTAACAGGGTGGGGCACCTGACCCAGAAAGCCCAAAAATATCATTTTGTTCACCTTAAATTATCCTAAAACAAAATGTTTTAATATTCAACCCATATTTACCAAGTCAGAACCGAGCTGAACTCGACTGGACTTTTATCAAAAACTGTTCAGTCTGGAAACTTACTTCACAACAGTTTAATTAATGTTGAAATTGTAAAGTAATAAACATTTATTGTCTTTAAAAGCCTATTTTACGATAATTAAATTATTGGTTATTCTCTTTGTTTCTAATTTAGTCAGTTAGAATGTATTTAACAATGTTGGAACTTCCACATTGTTAGTGAAAGCAAGTTTTAAGGCTTTAAAAGTGTATAAAGTTCATAAAGTCTAAATAAATCACGATTACGCAACATTTTAACATAAAACTATGTGCACTTGTTACTTGGTTTGTTCATTTGGATGCTAGTTGAAGATCAGGTTAGTTTTTACCGAGTAGCAGCGACAGTTTAGGGTCCGTGAACACACCCAGTCAGCACTGTTACTCTTCAGCCTTCATCAATACACACCATATTTAACATCATCGACATAACATACACGTTTGCTTGAAATAAAACGGCTCAGAAAGCGCATACAACACCAATTAACCCGAAAAGCACTAAATATCTGTTCTAATATGAGAAACTATTTGATAAAACTTTTGGAAATTTTTTTTGTCTCAGTTAATAATTAAGAATACTTACCAACGGCAAAGCAGAAAGCGACAGCGAATATAAAAGCGATTCTCTTCATCTTTGAGAGGGGAAAAAAAGACGAAATCAAGGCGACAAACTGAGGAAGGAACAGCGGTTCTCCTGCGTGGAACTGAGACCGTTATGAGCTCAGACCAACTCGCATTTATCGCTTTAACCGCCCACTCACGCGCCACCGTTATCCAATAAGGGCGCGCGCGGCACCCACCCAGGAGCTTTTAAAACGCAGGTGAGAGAGGGCCGCAATCATGGTGGGACATTCCGACGCATTTCTTATTAGGAAAGCGTCATGGAATGATTGTGTTTCTGCTTTTCAAACTCCTCATATCTCAGCAAAAAGAAAAAGACCAAAATAATTCTAATTATTTTAGCGGTCGCTTAAAAAAAGTAAAGCGACCGTTTAAATAAACACACACAACACAATACAGTCTTTTTCATATTACATAGGCTCAGTATTTTCATGTATAATCAAAAGTGGCTTTTATTTGTTTTTGTTCTTTTTGTTGTTGTTGTTTTTTGCAAATAAACTTCACAAATAGCCTAAGTCTAGTTTTTTTGTGATGAAACAGTTTTAAAAAGCGTGTTAGAGATACTGTACGACCTTAAAGAGCAAGTTACCCCCAAATCAACTTTTTTTAAACTGATTAACTATATAAACGAGTCTCTAATCATGCTGTAGACAAGTGTAGTCAATAATGTGGCACTAAGTGCATCTTAGTTAAAATTTAAATATTCTGCCTAAAACTCAGTGTTGTGCAGTTGTCAGATGGAAACTCTGAACTGTATTTGAATTCAAATCTGCCATCGCTGTTACATTATGATGTACCAGCTAACGTCACATTTATGGGAAATGTCTTCTATTCATGATTATCTTATACTTGACCAGAAGGCCAGATGACTGAGCTGAGACATAGGTGTGTTGGCCGTGCTATTGTAAGAGCCACGCCCATTTTGCCGGGTTTTATTGTGGATTATTTTTCTATGACCAATATGATTTGTGGTCGCAATTGACCATCAGACCTTTTGAGCACCCCAGTTTTATTTCATTTTTATTTATTTATTTATTTATTACAAAAAGGTTAAGGGGTTACAATAAAAGGAAAAAGTCAAAGCCAAAAGAAAAAGACTCACTGGTAGCAGTTCAAACCCCTCATGTAAATGACATGGCATTTTTCTGACCTGATTATAATTAAAGATTGAGCATTCTGTAAGGAAGTGCATATCACCTTTAATTTCTTATTTTTACTACCTAATTTCCAATGGTCAGAAAGGATGAAATTACATCTGCTTTGGTAAAAACTTTAATATAAATATGCATGATTTCATCTGTTGACATTTATTTGTGAAGCAACGGTGCATATTAATAAACATAAATATTTTAATAGACAAGCTTATAACCAGAGCTGATTTTCATCTCCAGTCACCTGGCAGGCTACTGTCACACACCCAAATAAAAAAAACCTTATAAATGGTCTAAGAAATATCAGCATATGATAAATTACCACACACAAATGTGGTTGTGACTGCAACTAAGAAAACTACCATAGAAACTTTGCAAGCCTCTAAAAAAATGGCCAAGTTTTATCATCTTTTTTTAAGGTTTCTGAGCAGTGGAAGCCATCTTGAATGGGGCCAACCTAAATTTAACTGTAATAAAGAAATAAAATTGGCCCTCACCACCTGTAGATCCTCCAGCAGAGGGCAGTGGACCTGAATCGAACTGTAAAAGGCATGTCCATGATGAAGGCACTAATAGTGATAGTCCATCTGGACACTTTACACACTCTACAAGTGGTTTGATGTGAATCTGAGACGTTTGTCTATTCAGGTATAAGCAATAAGGTGTATGGCAACATTTTGAGCTGTATGTAGAATAAAAACAATGAAGCCTCAGGACTTTAGATTTTTGGCATTTCTTGAAAAATCAGAGATTACTAAGTTAATTGATGAACCATCTGAATAAGATCAGGTCTTCTTTACCAGTTTGAAACGCACCACAAAAAATACTGACTGAAATACCAATAATGTGTTTTTATGGCTCAACATGTAACTCGTTTGTTTGATGTGTTTAAATAGTATACTGTTTAAAACTATGGTTGTAGACCAAATTTAAGACGCTCTTGTGTATTAATACAGGATTGAGGAAGTGAGGTTTGTGTTGCCATTTCCTTTCATTCTGAGTTTTTTAAATGTGAAATGTCAACTGACTGATGGTTTGGATGTGTCTCGTCCTGCCCAGTTTGTGCTCCAGCACGTCTCTGTGTTTGTTCCTGAGTGTTAGCAAACAGCATTACTGGGGACAAGTAACCAAGAAGTGTTGGATTGTAACAGTTTGGGCACATCGGGCTTAAAAATGAGAGATTGTAGATAAGTTTGCTTATTGAGTGGTTTAATGATTATCCCAAAGAGAAACACTGGTTTTAAAGCAAAGTGGGGGGTGTAAGAGTTATGAGATGGTATCTATAACGCCATAATTATGTAACCAAATGCACTGAGAGCGAAGGAATGTGAAACCAGTGAGAAATGCCTCAGTTGTGTAGCCCACAGATCCTCAGCGTTTCTCATCGCTTGGAAAGAAGGCGTGTGGCAAACAAACTGATCCCTAGTCATCATTCAGAAAAATCAACGGAAAACAACGAGATAGTTTAGTAATTGGATTTCGTTCTTTCTTCCCTTTTTTTTTTTGAGAAATGTAAAAACATTCTTTGGTGCTGCATGTGGAGGTCCCATAAATAGATAATTGGAAACTACCAGAGTGTAGTCACAGGGCTGCGTCACGAGGTTTGGTTGACACTAAAATATATAAATTTATTATTGCAACAAGACAGGAATATTCCAGGAAACTTCGAGGTGGGAAGACAAAAGGAGGCTGAAATAACAGGAAGTGACCCAATTAAAATATAAAAAGGAGACCTTTAACCCTCCTGAAGACAGGGGTGTGTCCTGGGGGCGGCCTGGGGTAGCACATGCCACCCTTGGAATCTGACTGGCCACCCCACTGAATTTCCTTTAAATACTTTTCCACAAAAAACTTGGGGTAAAAAAGAAAAAGCATAACCATCGGTGCCACCCATGCACAAAGAAGTGCACTACCTGGGCCACCCCATTTTAAAAAATCTGGCCACGCCACTGCCTGAAGAGAGGATGGTTGAGAAGCAGGTATGGACTGGGACTAAAAAACAGCCCTGGACTTTGACTAGGCCCGGCCCAAAAGTAATCGGCACGCGGAAATTCCGCAGCAAAAATATGTGGTCAAACCATCAAAATTATAGCAACAGCACTAATGTTGACTATATGTTGTATTAAAAGCTGTTTTACTGGTAAGCTTAATAATTTATGCAGTAATTAATCTTCTTACTGAACAAATAATACCACATCTAAATGAAAATGCAACATTACAAATGTAACTTCTGTATTTAAGATTTTCAAAGTTTGTATTAACTGTAACACTACTACCAACCTTTTTACGTAAAACCACAACATGTTTCTTATTACCCACTGCATGTGGCCTTTTACAGCTAAAATGTTGAAATTTAGCTGTTATCATAAAATAAAATCGCAACCTAAACATGAATTCCTAACATCAATCCTTGCAAATGTTTCTCCTCTTACATTCCATACTGTAGCAGTTACTAAAGTGGGTTTACTTCCTGTTCCCCAGGAGTGCTGAGTGGCATATTTAAGTGGGTGAACCACGAGTGAGAGGGGGATGTCTGTTCACGACCTGGCTCTGACCATTGCTAATAAAGGGAGTATACTGTTCAGTACTGCTGTCATTACTGACTCATGAGCATTTAATTGTCACACTGGTGTCAGAAGTGGGATGTTAAGATGACTTCAGTGAGAGAAATTGAACAGTTTCTGGCTGACCTGGAAATGGGTGGAGATCATGCCTTAACCATCAACCAACCCAGACAACGATGCGGCGGCAAGCAGCCTTTGTCAAGGCATGCTGAAGAGCATTGCCGGAGGGAGGAGTTGTCTATTCCAAGGCAGGTGGATAAGCGATACCTGGTGGAGGCTCCTGCAAGTCAGGGTCGACCAGATGGAGCCAGCGCTGCCCGTGGACAGCTTTTTTCAAGGCTGGAAAGAACACTCACTGCCTCTCAAATAGCGGCGTCGACACCTCAAGCTGAGGGCAGGGTTTCTACAGCGGCAATTCTGCACCTGACAGCCCTGCCCAAGCTTCCCCATTACAATGGGGAAACTGAGGTCGATGGCTACCTCATCCAAGTGGACTTGGCGGCTGAACTATGTGGTTGCTCACCGGAGGCGACGGCGTTGCAGGTTTCTCTGAGCCTGGAAGGTGGTGCACTCCAGGTATTGTCTGACCTGAGACCAGGGGAACGTCAACATTGGCCGCTGGTCCAGGATCTATGCTGAGCATGCGAGGGAACAGTTGGTCACTTGTCGTCGACGGGATGGTGAGACTCTTGGTTCCTATGCTGCGGATATCATGCTCCTGACTCGACAAGGATACCCTGATTTGGAGAAAGGAGTTCAAGAAAAACTGGCTCTACAAGGCTTCACTAGAGGACTCCGGCCTATCAGCCTTCGTGAACACATTTGTTTTAACTGCTCTGACAGTTGGTCAATGGTCCTGAACCATGGCAGAACGAGTGGAGCCCATGCTGGGGGCCAGGAATGACAGCCATGGGACAAGGGTGTATGTAGCTCAAGCTGGCTTGGAGAGTGACGAGGAGGAGGACTACCTGAGAAACACTTCTGTGGGACCCTCACAGCCACCGGGTCGACGGCAGCGACGACGACGTGCTGGGGCAGAGTGCTTTCGGTGTGGAGAACTAGGTCACCTTGCTCGGAACTGCCCGGCTCCAGCTCCACATGAGAGAGAACTACCACCTCATTTAAACTAAGTGGCGGTGAAATTGAAGGGGACCTACCTCCGCAACCAAAGGACACCCCTATTTCTAAGACTGTATTGAGGTCGGGCCAGCTTGGCGGACCGCAAGGATTATATGTGGACATTAAACTCAATGGCAGTCCCCTTCGGGCCCTCATGGATACAGGCTCCACTGTTTCCCTAGTCCGACCCAATACATTGCCTGACACTGGAATATCGAGGCATGGTGGCTGGATCCCAACGAGGAGGTGTGTCACCACAGCCACCAGGGAACTTCCCAGGATGAAAGGCAACCAGATCCTCAATGTGGAGGTGGATGGGGAGAGTCACGTTCATTTGTTCTGGCTGGCTGACATCCAAGACCCCTGTATTGTTGGAAACACCATTAACGTTGCTGCAGCTACGCTCTCAATGGCCCAAAGAACTATTCCGCTCCACTATCATGGTGGGGAGGAAGGTCAGCAGGCGAGGGCACCGGCAGGGATGGAGGCCTCCAACCAGGTATTACTGCACTCAAGTGACACCCCGCCAAAAACCGAGCTGCCTTCCAGCGAGACTGAACATGCAGTTCAAGAACTGTTCCAATGCAGCTGCCAAGGACTAATCAAGGAGCAGAGTGAACAGCTACAAGGTCTGCTGGAGGACTTTATGGATATTTTTGCTGCCAGGAATAGAGTGGTCCCGCACCAGCCTGGTCCAGCATGACATCGACACTGGTGGGGCAGTACCCATCCACCTGCGTACCCATCGTTTGCCTTTGTCAAGGCGGGCTGCGGCGAAACAGAAGATTAAAGAGATGCTGGAGGCTGATGTGATGGAGCCATCAAACAGCCCCTGGGCAGCACCGGTGGTCCTGGTGGGAAAGAAGGACAAAGACTGGAGGTTCTCCGTGGATTATCGGCGGCTAAATGAAGTCACCTGGAAAGAATACTATCCTCTTCCACAGATTGATGGCACCACTGACTGTGTTGCAGGGTCAGACTAGTTCAGCACACTAGACCTTCGCAGTGGCTACTGGCAAGTGGAGCTGGCCCAAGAAGCCTACCCTAATTCACCATCGGGCAGGGACTGTGGCAGTTTCAAGTAATGCCATTTGGTTTCTGCAATGCGTCAGCCACATTCGAGTGCCTGATGGAAAAGGTGCTGGACCAGGTTCCGCGAACCTGCTGTGTCGTCTACTTGGACGATCTCCTGGTACATGCACCCAGCTTTACAGCTGCCCTGGCAAACCTCAAGGAGGTGTTTGAGGCTATCCGCAGGGCCGGCCTACAACTCCACCCCCAGAAGTGTCACCTGTTCCGTCGAGAGACCACCTTCCTGGGCCACATCGTCAGCGCGGCTGGGGTATCGACGGACCCAGACAAGGTCAAGGCGGTGCAAGATTGGCCAGAGCCACGTGACGTTGGTGAGTTACGTAGCTTCCTGGGGTTGGCCTCCTACTACCGAAGATTTATTAAAGACTTTGCCACCATCGTTAGCCCCCTGCATGCACTGAGGGAAGGGGCCGACATTCCACTGGGATGAAGACTGTGCCGCTGCATTTGCAACACTCAGGGCTAAACTTGTCGAGGCCCCAGTGTTGCGCTACCCCGATCCAAACTTGCCCTTCATTGTGGACACTGATACCAGTAACAGAGGAATTGGGGTGGTTCTTTCCCAGGAAGGGAAGGACGGAGGGCGGGCGATTGCCTATTACAGCCGCACCCTCAGCCGACCGGAAAGGAACTATTGTGTCAGAACGCCAAAGAGATCACGGATACAAGCGGCCGAAATGAGTTTTCTCCGAAGAGTGGCTGGGCTCTCCCTTAGAGATAGGGCAAGAAGCTCGGTCATTCAGGAGGGGCTCGGAGTAGACCCGCTGCTCCTCCACATCGAGAGGAGCCAGTTGAAGTGGCTCGGGCATCTGGTCAGGATGCCTCCTGGACGCCTCCCTTGTGAGGTTGTCCGGGCACATCCAACCAGGAGGAGACCTAAAGGTAAACCCAGGACACGGTGGAGGGACTATGTCTCTCACCTGGCCAGGGAACGCCTTAGGATTCCCCCGGAGGAGCTAGCCCAAGTGGCTGGGGAGAGGGAAGTCTGGGCCTCTCGACTTAGGCTACTGCCCCCGCAACCCGGCTCCGGATAAGCGGATGAAAATGGATGGATGGACATTTGTTTGCATCTGGTCCATATTAGAACTGGTCCAGCTCATAAACCACTGTATTTACTTATCAGATCTAGATTATTCTACTAATAGACAAATCAAATAAAAGCTTCACAAAACACAAACTATATGTTGATGCTGCTGCTGTTGGTGTAAAAAGTCTGGTTCAGGCTTAAAGTGTCGTGGGTTTTAAGCCGGACCAGTTCCAGTGGGATCCAAATGCAAAACAGTACTGAAAACAAGGGCTGGACAATATAGTAAAAAAGCATATTGGTAAGAAAAAAAAATCAGTTTGATCTATATCAGTTATGGATAATTAGGGAGGGGAGGGTTTGGTGAAAGAGCATGCCTGAGTCTGTGTTTTTGATTGGTTGGGAGTAAGTATCGACTATTATTAGGCTACACGATAAGCTATACCACCGATTATGTTCATAACTTTCATGGAAAGGATTTCTAGGCGCAGCCAAGGTGTTGAGGGGATCTGATTTGGTGGCCTAAGGATTGAATCTCTGCTTTTTGCAGATGGTGTGGTCCTGTTGGCTTCATCAGAACGTGAACTCCAGCTCTTATTGGAGCGGTTCGCAGCCGAGTGTGAAGCAGCTGGGATGAGAATCAGCTCCTCTAAATACGAGATTGACAGGCGGATTGGTGCTACGTCTGCAGTGTTGCGGGCATTGTCTGTCGTGGTGAAGAGAGAGCTGAGTCAGAAGGCAAAGCTCTTGATTTACCGGTCAATCTATGTTCCAACCCTCACCTATGGTCATGAGCTTTGGGTAGTGACCGAAAGAATGAGATCGCGGATACAAGCGGCCAAATTTAGTTTTCTTCACAGGGTGGCTGGGCTCTCCCTTAGAGATAGGGTGAGAAGCTCGGTCATCCGGGAGGGGCTCAGAGTAGATCTGCTACTGCTCCTCCACATCGAGAGAAGCCAGTTGAGGTGGCTCGAGCATCTGCTTAGGATGCCTTCTGGACGCCTCCCTGGTGAGGTTTTCCGGGTAAGTCCAACCAGGAGAAGTCCTAAAGGAAGACCCAGGACACGCTGGAGGGACTATGTCTCACGGCTGGCCAGGGAATGCCTTGGGATTCCCCCGGAGGAACTGGTCCAAGTGGCTGGGGAGAGGGAAGTCTGGGTCTCCCTGTTTAGGCTACTGCCCCCGCGACCAGACCTTGGATAAGCGGCCGAAAATGGATCAATGGATGATAGGCTATAATAGAAAAAAGGTAAGAAGCTTTGTATTGCCCCATTTTTTTTCTATTGCGCTGTACGTCTATCGATTGATATATATGGTATTGAATTATTGTCCAGCCCTACTGAAAACTCTTAACTTTCAAAAATGAAATAAATGTTTCACAAACTAAGTTTTAATGATTCTTATGTTAGTGTAGGATATTCTAACCCAGGGTTGAAAAGTAGAACAGATTAAAAATGCTCAGGTTGCGTTTGCCCGTTACGGAACGATCATATTTCAGCGAATCAGAATCTAAAACAGTGAAACTAACTTCAGCTTTATCTCCGAGTTCCACCATTAACACCAAGGACAGTTCCCTATATTCATCACAAAGCTCATCGTACACTTTGGGAGTCAGCTGATGAAGCCAAAACTGAGCTTCTTCTTCCGCTTTTTGCTTTAACCGACCACTGTTGATCACCGCGCAGTAATGCAGGCATGCGGCCCAGCTGAAGCTGCATCGTGCTGTGACCTGTCTGCACAGCTGGAGGGCTCTGACAGTTTCTAAAGTTCTCAGAGAAACTGAAATAAATATAATTAACTGTTGAGATTACTCTGAAAGCATCCTGGTAAAACAGGTTTAGCGTTCTCGTTAAATCAGTGGCTAGAATGATGCAAAATTATACAGTAACTGAATAAAAACATCGTTTCAAACTTTTCTTCTGTTTAACGTTGGATTTTATTTCTGATTTAAACCATAAAAAAACTGACTTTTGCATCAGGTTGCACCTTTAAAAACACCACTCTATCATTTAGTGTGGTTCTGATCGCTTGCTATTGACTCCATGGTGGAGTTAAACCCATTCGACAGCAAAATGTTGCATCTGGGGCGTGGCAGAGCAGAGGCTTGAGATTTCACATGACTGGAGCAGTCAGCCAGAAGTCACAGAGTCAAATGTCGATGTTTCACCTTAGATCCAGGTCCGTTTGACCATTTCTGTAAAGTGAAGGTTTCGTTTAAAGTGTTTAGAGAATAAAGAAGGTGGAACTGGTCTGGGAGTTGGAGGTTATTCTTGGTCATAAGAGGAAACTCCTCCTCCTTTCCCTTCTGGAAAAAACGAAGCCACATGAGGAAAACACAGAGGTGGAGTAACTCTTGCATGAGTCAGACGAGAAGAAGCCATATTCTAGTGTCTTAAGGTGTTTTCTGAGTGTCTAGAGCGTGCACAGTTACCCATTTGTTCTATTTTTAAGATCTAAAATAACTCAATTAGATCTCCGTGACGATGACCTCAGATGCATTACGGAGATCTTGTGATTCGTGTCATTTTAACAGTCGCTTGCTCGTCATTGTGGTTTCTGAAGGATCATGAGATGTCCCTGCAGCCGCACCCAAAAACCCAACCACCACTCAAGATCCAAGAAGTATCGCAGATCCAAAACACACACCGTAAAAATGCTGCAACAGGCCGATTTGTGGTCAGATACTTTTGTTTTCCACTAAACACAAGAAATAAAAAAAGAATCTGAAAAGAAAACAGAAGTTTATTGAGTTTCCGAATCCTGCTCACCCGCCCACGGTCGCACAAACATAACAACAAACAAACGTCATCAGTCAAATCAGGACACGTAAAATACCTTGTGCATTGTGAAAACTAAAAAACTGCTGCGGTCACAGGAGGAGGGCTGCCGAGAGTCCCCTGCTGTTTTCAGACAGCAAAAACAGGCAGCAGGAGGAGAGTCTGTCCGTCTCTGAAGCTGAACATAAATAATGACGTGGAGGGGTCGGATCAGTGCAGCGATGGAGGGAGATCAAGGGTTCAGATTGTCTTTGGGCCTCATTCTCAACAGCAATAGTTTGACTTTTGTTCGAAAAACAAATCCTGGAAATGTTCAGGTGACACAAATCATCAACAAACAAACAACATAGAGGTTTCATCTGCTCAAACTACAAAACAAAACACTAGTCTCGTTCAGAAAGGAAAATCTGTTTAAGAAGCTGGATGGTGTTTTCCCAGGATCCCACCCAAACATGAGACTGATGCTGCCTTGTTCTCTCTGACTAATGCAGCGTTGGAGCTCTAATAAATACTTTAGACATCGTCATGGAAATATCTTTTAGTTTATGACTAAAAAGATCAAAAACTCTCAATAACCTGAGATCAAATCACCTTAAAAGCTGTGATTATTGTCATTTCCCCCTTTTAAACCCCCGAATATCATTAAAAACAAAATAAATCTGTTATATAACGAGGTAACGAATCGGGGTGTAACACCTCTTTAACTAGATGTTGGAGGCCGTTTGGTCAGAAGCGACGAACAACTCCAAAATAGCTGTTTATATTTGTCTTTGAGAGAGAAACACACACAAGCCAGTCTGGGAACTTTGTTGACTCTGTTGCCTAGCAACAGCAAACTGATAAACAAAGCAGATAAAATAAACGACCAGTAGTCATTAATGAGTTAAAAGACGGAATCTGATGGGTCAAACTATTCCTGAGGGGAAGCGGACGCTCCTGGGGGCGGGACGAGGCGTTTTCAGGTTATTTTTAGATATTTCAGAAACAGACACATGCACAGGTGGCTGGAGCATCCACACAGGTATTTTACAATTGCTAGACGATTCGGAAATTCCTATTTGGCTTCTACTCGGCATCCTCTTAACAATCGAAGCTCTTTAAGGCAAATTTAACACAAAAAAAAACACTCTGTGCAACTGCCTCACGAGACGCCGGACACACCAAAGGTTACTAGTGACGGGACAAAAAATAATAATAATAAACACACACACCAGCCAGCGGCATCCATACTGTCTCTGTGAGAGCCGGCCGGAGCGTTCATGCACGGGGAGAGGATCCAAAGACGGAGGGTTTACCACCACCTTTCACCAAACGCTGCCAAATACAGAACGATCGCCGAGCCGGGGGTGTAACGGACTCACGCGCTGCACCGTGAACCGTCCGTGTGAATATAAAAACCCTTTTAGTGCCTTCCAGTTGAATCACGCTCCTCTCGTGAGCCTGTTTTGTTCAGATTTCTGTTTTTGGCACGGTTGATTCAGTATGGTAAACCTAGTGTGTGTATGTGTGTGTGTGTGTGTGTGTGGCCGCGTTTGTGTAATTTTTTTCTCTTCGAGTTTCACTCACACTTTAATCTTTACACTTTTTCCATAGGCGCTAATCTAAATCAAACCAATACAGTCTTCACGGGAGGGGGGAGGGGACGTCTGACGAGCGGAGAAACAATCAGGTGACCCCTCTCCTTCTGACTCTAGCGGATGGCCTTGACAGGGCTCTTGAAGCTGGAGGCGGCCTGCAGCTGCAGCTGGTACGCCATGGGGTGGATCTTGAACCCGTACAGCCTGGAGGAATAAGACCGTGACAGATGTCAGTGGTTGTTTTAGGAAGCATTTATGCTGGGTGGATAAATCAAACAGTAAACCATGATGGGCAAAGAAAAATAAATGAATGTGTTTACAGTTGGGAGGGATGAGTTTGCTTTCAAGGAGCAGCGACGTGCGATGGCCCCTCCCAGATCATTTAGGAGACTCACTGTTCCGACTAGGGCTGCTCAATTAATCCAATTTTAATCCCAATTACGATCTGAGTTTTGAACGATTATAAAAACAAAACAAGCCGATTATTTGCTCCTCCCACTTGCGCTGCCCTGAGTTGCAAATGAAGCGCTCCTCCCACAGTGTTGCCAACTTAGCGACTTTGTCGCTATTTCCAACAGCTTTTCAGACCCCCTTCTTGACTTTTTAAATCTTAAAAGTACCTAGCGAACACCTCAGAAACATCTCTGGTAACCCTTAGCTACTTTCTGGATAACTGTCGTCGACGTTTCCTGCAGGTTAGCTAAACACACCGCCTGCGCTCCGGACCGTTCTTCACAACATTAGGAAAGGGAATGATGCAGTGATGTGTCAGTCGCTAAAGAAACGGCTCTCGGAGCCGGCTCCCTGTTGGATTAACCAGAGTGAGTGACACACACACCGCACCTGCGGACTCCTGAGCCGCAAAAAACGGCTAAATGTGAGCGCGCTAAACACACGTACAGCTTGCCCTGATTGCTGTGAGACCGGGTTGGGGTGTGTGTGTGCAGCTGTGGTTGGGACAATTATTACATTAAATGATGGACCTGTAAATAGTTTATAAATAAGGTAGAAATAAGTTCCTCACGCTGATAAATAATAACTAATCTCTCTGAGGACACGGTGTTAGTGCTCTCTCCTACAGCACCTTGACACGACTAAATAAATGTTATGCAACATTTTGTGAACATCAATTTATTTGCAAGATATTGGTATTTGGGTCTGTACTGGTTAGACTTAAATGAGTTAAACCAAGGTCTATAGCCCTTGGGTCATAAACTATGAGCTCTAAGTATATTGGTCTTTTTATACTGGGAATCAGGAGTTCTTTTAGTGATCATCTTGTTTCTTATTTAAATTTGTCCTGATTGTGCCCTGAGCAATTTTATGACAGAATAAAAACAAATAAAATCGACAAATTGAAAAATCGTCTTAAATAATCGAGATCTCAATTTCAGTCACAACAATCATGATTATTGTTTTTGCCATAATCGAGCAGCCCTAGTTCCGACACTAAATAGTTTCACAGGTGTCATTCCGTTATCACCTGTTGAGTTTGAGTTTAATGCAGCCAACACCCAAAACGGCAGATTATTAAATCATTTAACTATTAATGCTAGAATTATCTTCAACATCAACATGAATCCGAGAGGAACCACACCTATTTTTATTTATTTATTCACCATTGTCAGGAGCAGATTTATAATAACGACAAAACAAAACATATCAAACTTTGTGGATTTTTGCAAAACGAGCAGCATCTGGATAAAAAAGTCCCACCTCTCTACTTTTACCAGGTGCGTTAGCGGCGTGTTAAGGCATAAGGAGTGTGTGATCACACAATCGGAGGAATAAGACGAGATCATCTTTAATATCTCTGTGGTAACCATGGAAGGAGAAGCCGGTGTCATTTAGCTAGTTGTGATTCTAGAGGTCGATGTTTACAAACACACCGATGTGCTCCTCAAAAGATGCAGGGAGCAAAAAAGCCCTTCAATCACAGGTAAAGACGTAATGTTTACATAGTTGATGAATTGCATATTGGCATTCATCTTTTATTTTGAAATTTTCCAGATTCTTTACACTGACGCCATGTTTGATTTCCCGTTTAGCCCGATGTTGTTTGCGGAGCTTGATGCACTCTGGAAGGGTGTCACATCAAAAATAGAACCCAAGCTATCTTTAGGGGCTTAAGGCGTAATACCTTTATCAGCCTCTAGATGGTGCCATCAGAGAAAAATAGTCCAGATTTCTGCTTTAAATAAAAGGTAAAAAATAAATATGTTTAAAAACAATAAAGAAATAAAAAACTATTTTCCCACTAAACTGATTCCAGAGCTCGTGTAACAGCGCGACATTCTTGGCTGGACTAAAAGAAGCTAAAGGAGACCAAAGAAGATGCTCTGATCATGTTTAAATTCTCTTAAGTTCGTTTCGATTTTACTCTCCTTGATTCAAGAAAAATTTCTAATTTCAGCATGAATGAGAAGGCAGATTAGCAAGAGCTGGTTGCTGCTGCAGTTTTTAACACCTCCTGATCAGAGATCGATTGGTGACCCTTACACAATGACAAACCCTGTGATCGGTGCAGATAAACTGTCTCCCTACTCTGTGATCGTCTACAGAAGTCCAGAATAAAAGAAAAAAAAAAATCCTGGAACCTCTTTGGATCAAAATCAGTAAAATGTCACCAAGTTCTGACTGTTGGTTTGATTTGATTTAGAAATACAAGAAATTAACAATATATTATAGAGATTTACACAAATAAATTAAGTTTCTGTGTCTGTTGCACTCACCGTGGGACAAACTGATTGGCGGGCCTCTTGGGTCTGTACTCTGGGTGGACCATGAACAGCATGTGGGGGAAACCGGTACCAAAATAGGCTCCATCTGTGTGGTGGTGCCTGGAGGACTTGGGTGTGTAGACGTCCATACATTTGGGGCAGTAGAGCTTCACCATGGCTTCTCCTGGGATGTCTGACAGGCCTGTAGATGTAGAAGGGAAGTGAGGGATCAGAGGTTGAAGGAACTGAGCCAGATCCAGACACTCCTGCACATACTTTCTGCATCCATGGAAATTCATAGATCTTTGATTTCTTGCAAGCAACAAACTTCTTACCAAAACAAACTAAAATCCAGCAACTCCCCAGCATCTTTTGACTCACCGATAGGAAGCATGGGCTGATTCTCACAATAAACACGAGGACAGTATCCAAAATCTCCCTGCTGGTATTTTTCCAGCTGAAATGATTTGAGAAGGGATAACAAAGAGTTCACTTTAAAAGAGATGGATATATCAGGCAAGACGACGTTTGTCAGAATGATTAAAGTAAATAGAGATAAATACTTTTAAAACGCCACTAGAGCAGATGATTTGGGACCTACCATCTGTGCGATGCCCCGGTTAGTGAGGATGTAGCGCGCGTGGATGAGGCCGTACAGCATCTCAGCTGCCTGCTCGATCAGATCGCTCTGGTTGGGATTGTCCTCCAGCTCTTCATCTGAAGGTGGAAACCAAAATAATGACAAAGCAGAAGCTTATATCAGTTTCCATTATTTCTGACATTAAAAAAGATGCAAAACTGTATCAAAAGGACAGATTCAGTGTTTCCACCAAGGGATTCTTCCAGCTGTGGTGGGGGTGGGGGGTTTATGACACGTCTCACCTTTATGTTAATATTGTTTTATTTGATGCACTCCACTTTGAACTGCACCAATCCAGCAACTGCTGCATTTTAATAACTAGTATTAAAGGTGAATACACCAATATTTGCACAAAAATAATTTTTGTTTTAAACTCTCAGTGACACACTTTGCAGGGGGGGGGGGGTTGGCATTTAATTTTTCTTGGCGCCTGGAAAAACATCTCTTTTTGCCCCCCTTTATTTGACTTTCTGCCCCCTTTATTTTGGTCCAAGATCATTACTGGGCTGGCCCTGTTAAACACGTTCTACACCCCTGCTTAGTAGACTTAATGAAGTATTTTTAAGCCAGTATAAAAATGACTGAAACACAAATTTACATATTTGGTATTATTGACCAATATCTTTGATTTATTTGTTAAGAACATCAAGATGCATTACAGTGAACATTATAATAAAGTACATGTTTCTAGTGCAGAGAGGAGACACCCCATAGAAGCACTGATTTGATCTCATTTCAGAGAAAAGTAGAACAGGTCAGATGCACCTAATAAATAAAATTACTAACATAAACTCAGGAATCGGTTTCTTTGTGTCATTATTCTGGTGCTGAAAGCATCACTAATGTGGATCAAAGGAGATACACAGATGAATGCACCTTATTATTTGGAAATGAGTGGGTGTGGTTTACATCAATACATTATTTTAAATCTGAAATTGATATGGATTGATCAGAAGTTGCTTTGTGTAAGTTTATTTGAAAACTATTTACAGAACAGCCTCAGAATTGAGATTAAATATTTTGGATCACAACAGCGATGGTGCAACGGTGGCACAGGAGTTAAGTGCTCGCCCCGTAATCAGAAGGTTGCAGGTTCGAGCCCCGCTCAGTCTGTTGCTGTCGTTGTGACCTTGGGCAAGACACTTAACCCACGTTGCCTGCTGGTGGTGGTCAGAGGGATCGGTGGCGCCAGTGCTCGGCAGCCTCGCCTCTGTCAGTGCGCCCCAGGGCAGCTGTGGCTACATCGTAGCTCATCACCATCAGTGTGTGAATGTGTGTGTGAATGGATGAATGACTGATTGTGTTGTAAAGCGCCTTGGGGGGTTCCAGGACTCTAGAAGGTGCTATATCAAATACAGGCCATTTCAATAGTAAAGGAACTATTACAGAACAAGTTTTTCAATAAAATCAGAACATTAATATTTAAGTGCATGGATTAATACATCTGAACTCATGCAGTAGTAACTAGGAAATATGAAATATTAACAATATTATTTTAATTTGATCAAACTGATTTTTCCTAACGTTGTTGGCATTTTTCCCCACACACACTTAAACAAGACAATGTTGATTTGTGTGTGTGTGAGAGAGAGAGAGTGAGAGATAGAGACATAGGTGGGGGGAGTTCAAATAATTTAAAAAACTCGACCGGAGCGGAGGCAGTGACCGACAAATGCACGAGCCGTTTTCAGCTCTGTCTTGTCAAATGCGCCACGTACGTTAAGAAAAAAGTAACTTTAAATATTGAACTGAAAAAGAGGCGAGCTGAAGAAAACCTAGGGAGTTCTGAAGAAACGTGGGCTACAGTGAAGCAAGCACAGAGAGATCCGTAAAGGTTGGTTTATGCTTGACGCGTCCGCGAGGTCCGCACGGCTCCGCGCGGAAAAGTTGCATCATTTTGCGTCATTTTAACAACCACGCCCCTCCACCGCGTCTCCGCACGGCCCAAGATTTCCGCAACGCGCACCTCGGAAAATTTCTAACCACGCGGACGGTCGGACGCGGAAAAACATGGCGGACCGGCACGGCAGAGGTTCGTGAATACAGACATTTGTATGATTCAGCTCTCAGAGATCACCGTGATCAACATGTTGTTAATAATTCTTGGAGAGAAATAGCTCGCACTGTCGGAAAAGACGAGAACGCTGTTAAAAATGCTGAAATACCATGTTGTAAACAGTAATTTCTACTTCTACTACGGTGTAGTGTTGGATGCATGCCGTAGAGCTCCATGCTGCCCCCTACAGTTTGGGAGAATATTGGCTCACCGCAGAGACGAGCCGCATAAACCATAAAAGCTGCGAGTTGTGAAGCGCGTTCCAGCCGCGAGCCGCATCACTGCGCGGAAAGTGCATGCGTCAAGCATAAACCAAGCTTTACTGTCTGTGTGTGTGCGTGGGCCGGAGCAGAGTTTTGTGTGTAGGGAGGGGCGGGCGCTCCATGTGACTGGCCAATCACAGAGCGTGAAGGCAGTCAGTTACCCAATGAGGACTTTCCTTCAGCACGATTACAGATATTTACGAGTTTTACTCGTTTCATGCTCGTATTCATCAAAAATGCTTTATCCGCAGCTCATCCCTAGCTGTAACCACCCTGCCCTGCCTCCTCCTCCTTGCTGCCTGCCGTAACAAGCAACAACAGAGTAGTTCCCGCTGCTTCTGCGGGAAACAGCGCAAAAAATAAAATTAATTTTTTTAAAAAATCTATAAAAACGGGATCTTGCAAGCGTGGCGCTGGGATTTCAGCCGTGGCGGGCCGCCACAGCTACGTCTATGTAAGGAAAACACAGATAATACAAGGGAAACAACAAAAGAGTCAGTTCAAAGGGAAGAACAGCACACAAATAGCTTGTGCTAAATTAATAAAAAAGACAAACAAAGGAGTTCTGGGATGATCTGAAAGGGTAAAATCCTTTGAAGACATAATAACAAACTTCAAAGAAGAGCAACAAATGACAGATTTGAACACTGTTCCTTTTCATAGTTCCTCATGCAGCACAGAAACTGAGGTGGATGAGGGGTAAAACACACCTGGCTCAAGGTCCAAGATCATATCCAAGGCCTGGCGGTAATGAGGAACCTGCTCATTCAGGCCTGTCAGGTTAAACTTATCCTGGATGTAATCTTCATCCACCTGTTGTTTGAAAATCAAGAGTTATTGGTTTAATAGGAATCAAATCCACGATGGAAATATGGTTTAAGAACACAAATGTTTGAACTGGACAAAGGTTAATTACAGATGTGTCTGTTCGCAGGGCGGTTGTGTGATAAAAGGAAATCCATCTTGGAAATAAAAACCTTTAAATCCACATTTCAAAGCAGGTGTTTAAAGTTTAAAAACAAAAGAGACCTGGGAGACGTACCTCACAAAAAAACTCATTCCCTCTCAGACCACAGAACCAGGAAATCCAGGATACTTCTTCTGAACTACTCATGTCTGGAAATCTACTAATAAGGAAAAAAACAACAGTTTAAAATGCTGCTTTTAAGTTCATTTTAACATTTACAACATCGTTCATAAACGCAGGGGACAGTCAATTCAGCAACATTAAAAAAAACGTGTCTGGAATCATATGCTGCACTTTTACTGTAAATACTTTGTAATTATTATAAAAAACAACTATTATTATAAATAATGCGCCATTAAGGAAACACTTGTTTTCTTAGTCTGGGTACACCAAATATTTAGTTTTTAGTCTGATTAGAACAAAACAGAGAACTAAATAAAAAGTACTCATGAGTATCTAGATTCACCAACTCAAATCTAAAATGGCTAAGCTAATTAGCTAATCCTTACACTCACTTCTGAACAGCTAGTTTAGAATAACAACTAGCTTTTGATTTAAGATCGTGATATATGTTCTTTATAAACGCATCGTGACGACTAAATTGTGCACTAAAACCTGGCACAGAATGTGTGGTGTACAAAAATTTGTAGAGGTTTATGTAGCCAAGGCTAGCTGGCTAAGCTAAAACTGGCTAGCGGCGCATCGTCAGTGTACAGGCCGGGGAGGTCATCCTCCTCTATAGCCCACTCTGACGTCGTGCTTCAACTTCTTACAATATATACGCGTTTATCTGTGATAACTTACCCGGGTTTTGTAACTTTTAGAGATTCCTGAAATATTCGAAAAGGAAGCTGTCTCACAGGTGTAAATAAGATGGACACCCCCTCCCAGTTAACACTGCAGGCTTTTCGTCTTTCCTATGGCACATCTCAGCTCGCTGCTGCCACCTACAGGTCACCCTTGGTGGTGATGGTGAGAGGTGTAGTTCACCCGGAATGAATATATATATATATATATATATATATATATATATATATATATATATATATATATATATATATATATATATATATATATACACCGTGTCCTGTCTGGCTGTGAAGCAAACAGAATTGATGTCTGAATGCTGGTAAGAAGCCTTACAGATTTACTCTCAGGTGGAGCATCAAAGCTTCTGCTTTTAATGTCACGCCTGATACTTAAAACTTTATTGTTATTGTTTTTGAATGGTTTGTAATTCCGACCAGACACGGAGTCAGAGGTGAAAGAGAAAGGAAAAGACAAAAGGTGGGGAGAGAGGGGGCCAGGGGTGGAAGGAGTTCCACAAAAATAAACAATAATGAACAAGAGTCTGCTTCTAGACCTGCAGAAAGAGAAAGAATAGAAAAAAATGGGACACACAACAATACATCAGGAGCAAGCTATCACTGTGTCAACCTGATGATGAAATATAAAATCAACATTGATTAACTGAACAGTGCATTTAGCGGCAATGACAGCCTTAAGACATGTGTTGAACGCTGGGACGTAATTTTGGGGGGGGACGGGTGGGACATGTCCCCCGCACTTTTTCAAAAGGCAGTTTTGGTCCCCTGCACTTTTTTCCGTCCAAAAACAATATTACGCTCCATTAAATGGATTTGATTGAGCACTAGGACCGAAACGGAAACCGGTTTCCTATTAGACCCGCCCAAAAGCTAATCTATTGGCTCTGTTGATACTTGCTAACGTATTATTGGCTGTTGCTGCTGTCACTCCAAGTTGTAAACAGTCAGAACGTGCTCACGTTGTTTTGCTAGTTTGGAGCCGCTAGGGAACACCGGTACTGAGTCACATCGTCAACTAGACGCTGTGTAATATCAGAGCTCAGCTCAGCTTCCATTACATAACATTTGAACAACTGTTCGGCAGCATGTCAAGAAAACGAAAAGTGGATATAAGAGACTTCTTTCAAAGTCAAAACGTAAGTTGGAACATGTGACACCCCTGCATTAAGCTCAGACTCACCTCCTCCTTCACAAACATACTCAAAACTAACTTTTACAAACTCATCTCCTCCACATAACTGACTCCTCAGACACAATTTATTCGTATTATTATAATTATTATTTTTTTATTATTATTACTATTATCATAATTATTATTACTAGTAGTAGTAGTAGAAGTGTAACTTCAAAACTTTTATCATTAACTTTATTGTAAACGTATCTATTCCAATGTATATGTTCACATTAAAAGGCTCTGAAAAATGAACAGTATCATCATCGTCAACAGAGATTTTTTTAAGCTTAATGTCAAAGATGTACACTTTTCATTAGATTTATCTTATTTTTTCCATTTATTTTTTGTGTGTTGAAATGCAACAACTGTTTAAACACTTTTAAGGGAAACACATATTTAATATGTTTTATACACTCAAATTGGTAATGAATAATTTATACATTATATTAATAATTGTGAATCAGACTAGAACCATCCTGTAAAAATTTCTGTTTGTTCCATTCCAAAATCTCCCACTGTTTATAGTTCATGCATCTTTTTTTCAGGTGACCGACAGAGATGCAGGAGGAGAGACCGGTGAAGGTACAGCAGGGGAGGCTGTAGGAGATGGAGGACGAGAGCCTGGAGGAGATGGAGGACGAGAGCCTGGAGGAGATGGAGCAGAGGCTGGAGGCTCACAGGTGAGGTTGAAATAATGAAGATACGATAGACATAAAATTGATCATTGTGACAAATGTTAGGGTGATGATCATGTGTAAAACATTAGTTCAGCATGTCCTCTAACACAGCAAATGAACAAACGGACAGATCTCAGGAGGGACCGTTTATGTATAAATAATTTTTATACTTTTGACTATAGGCCTGGGAAAGTAACAAATTTTGCTGGACGATATATTGTCCAACAAATTGTTGATGATAAACAATATCATTGTCAACTAGGGCTGGGCGATATGGCAAAAATAGAATATCACGATTTTTCGAATATTTTATCACGATTTCGATTTTATCACGATTTTTTATCCATGAATAGCACAACTTCAATTGCGTATTAAAGAAGAGAAACATTGAATAAATAAACATTTATTCATATTAGGGATAATCAGCACAGTGCTAACACACTTATATTTTAAACTCACACCAGAGATGATAAAAGCCCTGAGAGAAACAATTACAAAAATCAGTTTTTCTCGTTTTTCAAGTAACTTAACATAAATTAATATCGTAAACATATTTAAAGTGCAAACATGTCAATTGCCAACGTATTGTGCAAACATTAATTTGTTCAAAATACTATGTAGCTCCCAGTTGGTCATGTAGTGGATATTTAAGCTCAAATACGGCTCTGATGTGCGGCTGGACCAGAGATCGCTTGTGGTAGCAAAAAACTGCGCATTCTGAATATTTTCTGCAACAAGTCTCTAAATAAAGTAAAAATTTTCCAGTGCAGATTGGAGACAACCCATAGAAGCACTGATTTGATCTCAATTCACAGAAAAATAGAACAGGTTATGCACCTAATAAATAAAATTAATAACAAACTCAGGAATCTTTCTTTGCTTCACTGTTCTGGTGCTGAAAACATCACTAATGCGGATCAAAGGAGATACACAGATGAATGCACCTCTTATTATTTGGAAACTACATTTACTGCAGCTAGCAGAGGCAGAGATTGTTTCTATTGATACACGGAGTCTACAGAATCATTTTAAATGTTAATAGGGGAAGACTGCAGGAGGGAGCGGTAAAATACAGGGGTCCCAGCAAAAACAAGAAACTACGAGTCTGATGAAACCCGCTGGTTTTCCATCAGGCAGTCACGGGGCAGCTCCAACGACCCAGTGACCGAGCTCAGTCCGGTACCGACACCGGCTCGGCAGAGGGTGGACGAGCCGAGGCGACGTCGTGCTCTGCTTAAGAAGCGGTGTTATTTTCCTGCTTCAGAAGAAGCATCCAACGAGTTTTTACGCTTTCTCCAAGACATGTCACGTCGCTGAGTTGTTAGCGCCGCGCGCTAAGGAAACCCTGCGTTCCTCTTCGGAACGAAAACCTCGTTGTCGCTCTCAGCCGCGGCCGAAGCCATGTTTGTTCACACACAAGTGAAAACAAGCTGGGCACTAATACATTACTATGACTCACTCTGATTGGTTAAGGGTCAAACAAAGGCGTGTCATTCGCCCTTTTCATTCAGAGGCAGAATTTCAACAGCAGAGCTGTGAATCGTGATAAAAAGGTCTCTCAAAAATGACAGACCGTCAGATGTGTAGATCGTAAAACGGTCTAAAATCGTCATATCGCCCAGCCCTATTGTCAACATTATCTAGACCAAAATAACCACTAATATAATGTTAATATATCATAATAATGCAAGTACACCCTTTAAAATGCAGCAAATAAACCTTCATTTAACATTGGAATGTCCAGAACCAGAACTTCTAAATGAATAAAAATAACAAACAAAAATTAAATAAAAAAAGAATCTCACTCCCTGTTAGAAAATGTTGCACCAAAAACAATAAAAAAGACCCAAAACAATAAATACAATGGCCTATCCATTGTCAACAGCCAAAACTGCACTTCAATAATGATAAGAAATAAAAAATAATAGAGTTGTACATTTTTTAACTTTGATATATATATATATTGAGGATGGAAAAATTATTGAGATGGGCATGTGACGTGTCAAGGGGTCTTTACATAACACCCCCACCCCAAATCCGCACAAGCCTGCTGTGTCCCCCCCACTTCTGAAATCAAAATTTCGTCCCTGGTTGAACGTGCCCATGGCCATACTTTTGAGAGCACCATGTGAGCACCTGTGTGTGTACACGCGCTTGTTTATGTAAGGTTTCTCTATAAAAAGCGTCCAATAGAGTGTGATCTGCCCCCCAAAGATGTGTAAGAGACGGGGGGAGCTCCAAATCCCAGAGATCCAGGCGCTGCCCCAGAACACAGGAACCCCAAGGAGACTGCAACCAGAAAGGCCCCCGCCCCCCTCGAGAGGCACAGAGGATCGCCCCGGGGGGCCACAACCAGCAGCCGGCAGAGTCCCGGGAGATATCAGCGGCAAGCCCACAGGCCCGCCCGCAGCCTCCCACCCCCTAGCCGGCCGAGGCCGGGACCCAGCGACCCGGGACCCAGGGGCGACCACCCCCGCCAGGGACCCAGCAGAGCCCAGGGACCCAGACCCCACCAGGCAGCCACCGGGATAGATCAGGCAGACGCCAAAAATCTTAAACCCCTGACCCGGGAGCCACGAACACTCAGGCAGACCAAGGCACCACACCCCACACCAGGTGTGGCAGGGGGAGGGGAGACGAAGATCTATATCATAAAAAGAAGTCCCATGAGAGGGGAGGAGTCAAAGGCCCCACCTGACATATACAGTCATACACAAACACAGTCACACACTCCCTCCCTCATGCTCACACATGCACATACAAAGACTTACAAAAATGCACGCCGGACATCCACTCATGCTCCCCATACACACCCTATTCACTCTAGTCCCGGTACTGCTGCAAATTGGGCACAACCATCACCGGTTACCAGAGTTTGACCCTTTCTGCTGTGGTGCTGATGAGCAGGCTCCCCCGCCCAACGCTGAGCACAGCAACCCACCACCCCAAATCCCAACCGGACGGCCAGATCTCCCTCCTAGCCTCCAGCCCCAGGAAGCCAAGCAACAACAGAGGTGTGCTAAGACCCCTAGTCTCCCTCCGCCTGCTCCAATATAGTGTTGTGTGTTGATGAGGTGTATTCCATGGCTGCAGTGAGCGGGCAGTGCGGGCATTGTCTGGTCTATGCCAGCTGATGCCACCGCACCACCCCACTTGCACCCACAGCCCTTGGTGTCTAAGTGCAGTTTAAAATTGAAAGTGGGCACCGGCACTCGGGAGGAGGCTGAGATATCCCCCTGCCAAGTGCCGTTGAATGTGCTCACTCCCAAGGCCCTAAGTGTGTGTTTGCGAGGAATGTCGGTGCAAGTGTTTAAAGTGCAAATAAAATTGGGGGGCAGGTTGCCACAGGAATGCGGAAATGGGATCCACCCCCCCCAAGGTCCTATGTGCATGTTTGTGTGATGTGAGGGAGCGGGAGAAAAATATGCGGGGATGGGGATGAATGGCTGGTTGGGCTTATATAATACATATGTATATATACACATGTATATATACATATATCTACATACATATATATATATATACACATATGTATGTGTGTGTGTGTGTGTTCAAGCAGACAGCCTACCATTTAATCTTTCTTGGCTTGCATGGGAGCAGCGTTGTTCACTTCTGTCATCTCCATGCTTTTTCTATATGACTCGAGTGCCGGGTCAGTCCAGGTCAGAGATAAAGCCAAGACGCTGTAATGAATCGTTTTGGATCGACTTTTATCTCCGCTGTGTTCTTTGAGTCAATTTGAAACTATCTCAAGCCTGCTTTAGTGAGCAACAAAACTTGTTTGAATTCTTTCTTCCGCTCCACACGAAATGGAAGCTGTCAAATAATAAGACGACCTACAGGTTTTTCTGTTTAAGAAATAAATAAATGTTTTAAGACAATCTCCGATATACCGATTTAGTTTTACTCTTCGTTATCCGATACCGATATTTGGTGGGCTGCCCCACATAGAGAAACAATCGTTTTTGAAACATTACATGTTGAGTTTAAGTTAGGTCCATATTAAACTTTGTCTGGGATCTGCCTTATTTTCACATTTTGAATAAAAGGGGATGTAGCTGAAGAACTTAATGTATAATTTGTTGATGCTATGTAAACATTGCATCATTAAAATAATAAAAAACACATTTTGACGCCAACATCGGCCGATATCAAACATCCCTAACATCTCCAGTTTTATGGAGTCACGTTTCCCAGGAAAAGTAAACTTCAAGAACGACACACGCATTTACCGTTTCCATTAAATCAAAAGTAGTTTATTTAACTTTGCCTTCTCTGTATAACTTTATTATAAGACACTTCTCTGCTTGTACATTGCTCCCTTGAACTAAAAATTGCAACATTTGTTTGTGGGAATGTAAGTTGGGGCAGACAAAACTTAGATACATACCAATATACATACATGTGTGTATATTATGGTTCCTTTACTAAAAACCTTTAAATGCTAAAAACAGTTTGAACCACTTTGGGTACCTCGGCAATAATGCTGGAAACATAATACAATCTTTGAGAATACACTACTTCTGGTTTTCTTTTTCACATGGGTACATACAATAATGCACACATCGACATTAAGGAGGGATGAAAGACTCTTTGAGCCAGTGTTAAGTGTATAGCTACCAATGTATAAACCAGCAACAGGCAACGCAAGCAGCACCCAGTGGTCTTCTCATGCTAACAGGAAGTCTTAGTGAAACGTAAAAAGTCCAACTTCACTTGCCTGTTGAAGAGATGCTTCAATTACACAAAATAGGTGATTTTTCTCTTTTTTTAGTTTCTTACTGCAGATTCTTCATTTGGATGCTGAACATACACACGGCTGGATGTATACATGAGGGTGTATGTAAGAAACAGGATCGTCTTAATTTTATCGGTTAAATCACGTGTGGGCAAACAAGGCAGAAAAAGTGCTTGCCGTTCATGTCGAAACCTCTGGTCCCCCACCCCCGTCCCCGTCCCGAGTTATCACAGACACCGGAAAACACACATCCACACAAGCACGCGCACACACACAAATCAAAAATGCCCTACTCACAACAACCCAGAAACGATCTTCAAACTACTGTCAGTATACAAACAAACCCCAACTTACACTTACAGCAGTGACGGAATCGATGCGGATGAGAAAATCGGATCAGCTCATTTTGGATGCTGCTCTAAGTCTTTTCATGTCGTGTGTGTGTGTCTGTGTGTGTGTGAGAGATGAAATCTACCTTTATCAATAATCCTACATCAATCCAGTACTGTCTCATTCCAGGTTGGTATTATTCGTTGCAAAGTAAAACCTCACAAACCGTGTGAAATGTACAAGGAGACACTTGTCCTGAACTGAAGCTGCTCGTTCCACCGTGTTCTGTAATGGCCGTCCTGTCCTTGGGGGACAGGCGACGAGTCCTTCTTGTTGTGAGGAGTCTCTGCGAGAGCGCCGGGGGTGTGGTTCTCCGCACGCGGCGGCAGAGCGGGGTTTAATAGTGCAACACTGGCTCTGCATGGTGTTGCAGCACGTGTAACTGCCCCCAGAACGCAAAAGGAAAAACATGAAAGCTTTCATACTACAAGGAGTGCTTATTAGAACATATGCAATCATCTACAGAAGCATAAACAATTAAACGTTAGATCCTGATCGCCACGTTTTATTAAAGAATTATTCCTTTTCCTCCTGACGCTTTAATTTGAGGAAGAAGGAAAAACAAATACATTCCCATAAAAACAGGGGTACAAAAAAAAACAGCCGTCACACCAACAACACAGTCTGTAAGGGGTAAACAAAACTCAGGGAGGAAGTAAAACTCAAGTCCTCGGGATTTCTGCACTCTGCAGGTAAGGATTATGCTACGATGAGGCCAGAAATACCTTCCTTTCTACAAAACCCTAAACGAAATGTCAGAGCAGGTCAACGATTTGGGGAAACTCAAATAAAATCACACCGTCCACCTGAGCGAGCAGCAAAGATGTTAACGATAAAAGTAACGGAAGTGTAGGAGAGTGCTGAGCAGCAGTACTTCTCACGGTGACCACACAAACGTTACTAAAGACCAACGGGGAGGAGGAGTTGGTAACAACGTGACCCGATTTGGGTTTGGGGGAGATTTGGGGATAGGAGCTGAAACTCAAATCGCAAATAAAAAAGAGAAGCGTTAAAAAAAAAGGAAAAGTTTAGTTGTTAAAAGATGACGCTTCGCTCTTTCTGCTTGTGAGGGAAGTGCTGCTGAATGTCACCCAAGGCCGGAGTGTGGCAGAAACACACGCGTTTGTAGAAAAGTGAGCCCAATCCAAGCAGATTACCTGATTTAATCCCATTTTAGCATTTTGCATGTTTATGAGGTGTGGGTTCTGTGCTTGAATTGAAAGTGTGTTAAAGTCCTCGGTTATCACAACGTGCAATTTCACAGCACCACCACATGCCTGTCGGACTCAGCTGGGGGGAGGGGCTATGAGTATTTTTTAAAAGATGCACAAACGAAAGCAGAGCAAGAGAGACCAGAGAAATTTACAATAGCGGACAATGCAAAGAATAACGAGGTGGGGCAGCTCAGGTGAATATAAATACCATCTGGATATACAACACAACGCACTAATGTGTTAAAGAAGCCGTGGAATAATCTGAGGGATTAGGGCGTAATTGGGCGGGGTTTAATGGGAAGTGAGGTCATTTCTTTTTACTCCCATCACTTCCTGTTCTTGGGTGATGGCCAGTTGCCGCGCTTCTCCCCCCGGTTGCCTCCTCCATTTGCAGGTCCACCAGCGCCACCACCAGGTGGGCCACGAGGACCTCTGCCTCCCCCTCCTCCGGTGTTGACCCTCCGGTTCTGTCGCTCCATCCCAGGACGCTGGCTCGAAAAGCTTCTTTTATTCGCAGACGGCTCTTTTCCCGCAATTTCTCGATCAATCAGACCTCCTCCTCCACCGCTGCCCCCTCCTCTCCCCGTGTGGTGGTGGTGATGGTGAGAGGTGTAGGACTTCCCACCTCCTCCTCCTCCACCCTCCCTATCTCTGAACTCTGTGAAGTCGCTGCTCTCAGAGGCGGTCTCCCACTCCTCGTTTGCCTGGTCAGAGTTCTGATTGGTGAAGTCTGGAGATTTCGCTCCATGACTGTGTTGGGGGTGTGGGTGGGTCGAACCAGCACTGCCCTGGTTGTAGTGATGGTGGTGGCTGTTGGCATTGTTTAGGTGCCCCCCACCACTGTTACTGTTGGTAGTTATTGTGGCGCTGTGGTTGGCAATTGGGGCATTTCCTGTGATGGGAGAAGGGGCAGGGGCGCCATTACTGTCCTGAACAGAATTCAGAGAAGGAGACAATGGTCTTCCTCCCCCGATGACCCCCACTCCTCCGTTGATGCGGGCGGCATTCTCTCGCTCTTTCAGCCTTCGGAAGCGGGGGGGCTTGTCCTGCTGGTGCTGAGAGCGCCCATGGCGCCGACGTCTAGGCGGTCTTTCAAACCCGCCAGGGGGGAGCCCTCGGTTTGCAGGATGTGGGGGGGTGTTGGGTCCTCCAGTGTTTGGTGCAGGGTTGGCTGGAGCTTGTTGAGTCATCACCCCTCCGTTTTCAGTGGTGCTCAGTGTTGCAGGAGTGGTGGCAGGTGCAGGTGGTGGCGGGGGGTTGGTCCCCTGGTTTTGGGTTTGACCTCCATCAGACACCTTGTCCTTTTTCTCTCCTGGATTTCCGCCTCGACCCAAATCTTTGGGTCCAGATGTGTAAGAATGACTTGGTTGTTTTCGTCCTGAGGCCAACGATTTGGCAGATACACCATGGGGGCCTGAGCTAGGTCCAACCCGGTGTCCCCCACCTGTTCCTCCAATGCTGCCACTATTCCTGTAGATGTTTCCTCCTCCTCCTCCTCCTCCACCACCTCCTCCACCCCTGCCTCTCCTAGAGGGTACACCTCTGGGGGTGAAGACACGAGCCTGAGAAACTCGAGGTGGAGCACAGGAGATGTTTCCTGCGGCGCCTACATTATGGGAACAGTTCTTGCTGTTGGGTTTTTGGTTGTCATCTTTGTCCGAGTGACCGAGGTCACTCCCACCGCTCTCACTGCCGGTCTCAGAGCCTCGCTCACGCCGTCTCTTGGGGACCTCTTCATACTCTGAGCCCTCACTACGAGTCTCGCTGTGGTTCCTGGCCCTAGCAGGGTTATGCTGGGATCTATCCTGACCATGCCTACCACCAGGACCCTCTCCCTTGGGTTCCTGGTGGTGGTGGCCAACACCAACTGACGAACGGTAGTCCCGACCACTCCTACCTCCCATTCTGCCTCGTCCTCCCCCAGTTGGTCCAGCACTGGCAGTGTAGGTGCCACGGTAACCACGGCCACGCCCGTAGAATTCTCCTCCTCTCCCTCGACCGGCTCTTCCCCCTTTGGGAGGAACTCCAGGGTGGTGGGAGTTGCTGCCTCTTTCAAAGGAGCGGTCTCTGTCCTTCCTGGAGGAGGATACAGAAAACCCCGAAGACGGGGTGTCTACATCCTTGGATCCTCTACCGGAGGGCCGCTCTTTTCCTCCATTCCTCGGTTTGGCTGTTTGGGCCATTTCATCTTTAGATGGAGCTGAAGTATTCTGGGAGTTGGAAGAGACTTCCTGCTTGATGGAGGAGGGTTGGAGACCATCTTGTTCTTTATCTTTTCCAAAACCCGCTCCTGGTTTTTCCCCTCCATCCATTTCTCCTCCTTCCCTCTTTATTTCCTTTAGCACTGGCTTTTTAATCGGACCAGCCCTCTTGTTTGCATTGCTTCCTCCTGTCTGATTAGAGGTTTTATGGTCAGCTGGAGTATTGTTGGAGTCCTCTCCTCCACGAGAGTGGTTCCCACCTCCTGCATTGTTGGCCCTCCTTCCATGAGAGGTTCCCCCGCCCATGTTGTTGCTTCCAGGCCGTGGGCCCCACTGGGTCTCTGTCTTGTGCTCCCGTCCTCCTCTTTGGTTTGATTTGTGGTGGGGATGCTGCTGTGTCTGATTGTGACCACCGTGTTGAGGAGGAGTTGGGCTGGAGGTGATGGAGGAACGGGGCGCATACGTATGTCCCGTCTTCTCCAGCTTCACATGACTGTTGCTGGCATTTCCACTGCTGCCTCTTTCACCAAGGCTCTGGCCGACTCCAGGTTCAGCCTCCCTCTGAGGTGGATGATGATGTACCAATTTCCCCTCTTCCTTGGTGGAGGAAGAGGAAGAAGAGCAGGAAGATGACAGGGAAGCTTGGTGGAGAGGTGGAGAAGAGTCAGCCTTCTTAGTGGCAGCCTCACCAACCCTGTCACGGCTGTTTTCTGGCTTATGGGAGTTGAGAGGGAACTGGGGCTGCTGAGGGTGGTGGCCAGGATGGTGGTGGAGGTGAGAGTTACCCTCTACATTTGGGAGATCTGCACGTCCGTTACGATCATAGTGAGAATGTTGTGCTCCCCATATCTGAACCTGCTGAGGTCCTCGGGAAGTGCCTTCATCCTGGTGAGAGAAGCCATGAGGCTGGTTTCCTCTATCACCCGGCCTCTGCTGCTGCTGCTGATGGGGCGGCATCCTGGTTCCCTGGTCAGGGAAGTTGCTGTAGTTACCTCGTCCACTAATGAGGTGATGAGGGTGGTGGTTGCCTCCCTGGGCGCCCACCTGCGTGCCAACAGGAGGAGGAGTTTGACTGGAGGGTCCTGATGAGGAGCCGGGCTGCTGGACCAGTCCCAAACCTCCCTCCCGTAAGCGGTGAGGAGGAGTGTCACTCCTAAAGGAACATGAAATGTAAACTTTACCCAAAAGTTGCTGCGACAAATCAACAAAATGTGGCTTTAATTTTTTTTACACAGGTTAATGAACTGAAGCAACATAATATGGAAAAAAACTGCTCAACACAATTGAACTTAAATCAGAGTTTTTAACAAACTAATATAAACATCGAATACCTCGGTCCCTTCCCCATGTCATCATCCTCCAAGCCCTGCTTCTGCCTCAGAGGAGATGTTAGACCATGGTTCTCTCCGCCCCCAGGGAAGACCTCCGGCCCCCAAGCCAGCTTAGGATCCATTGGGGGGGTCCCGCGATGAGTGTGCCCTGGATGCTGCTGCTGTCTGTCAAAAGGCTCTGAACCGGACCCCCCTGAGTCAGATCGTTCACGACCAATCAGCCCTGCACGGTGGAACCATTCAGTCACAAACAGGTCAAATATACAGAAGCACAGACAGGGTTGTCTTCACTCACCAGATGGGTGCACGCCAGCAGCATAGTAGTCCATAGGTGGAGGGCGACCCTGCATTATACGAGGGTCCATGTAGGGCATCATCACCCACCGGGGGTCAAAGTTCATTGGTAGAGGAGGAGGTCGAACCATGCTGCCAGGTTGATACAATGGTCCACCCTGCTTTGGCCCAGGGCCCGGCTGGGCTGTAGAGCCTGGTGAAGGGGCCTGAGGCTGGGGGGACAGTTGATTTTGTGATGCTTGGCTGTGCTGCTGCTGCTGCCACTGCTGCTGCTTCAGAAGCTGCTCCTAAAGAAGGAGGTGTTAAATGGATCAATAAAACAACCCTAGAAACAAATATGTTTAGCTCTGTTTGAAAGATACGACAGTTGGATCAAATCAGAACCACGAGAGAACAGTCTCAGCCAGGACTGACCTGCTGCTGCCTCTGAAAGCGGGGCGGTAGGGACTTCTGGTACTTGGAGTAACCCTGGCCAGGAGGACCTCCCGCTTGGCGACCTGCTCCTCCACCTGAACTCTCGACCTTGATCGAGTCGACTCCTCTTTCGCCTGCTCGAATGTGAGGACTGCTTACAGTCTCCTCTTTACTCTCCACTGATACAGGGACGTCCAGCGTGGGCTGCTGTGGCTGAGGGACAGCCGGCTGGGAACACGGCTGGACATCTGATCCAATAAAAACGTTTAAAAATTAGACAAACTGGTTACATCAAAGAGTAAAAACAGGAAAAGATGAGACTGTTGCCGTCTCCCATCACGTGAAACTCACCAGCGCTGGAGTCGTAGCTGCTGTTGCTGCTAGCTCGTCGACGATCAGTTGCTCCAGGACCGGGCCCTGGCTGCACCACCAGCACTGGAGGCTCTTCTGTATCTACACACGGAGAGGGGGGCTGGCTGACATTAGGGGAGGATGCTGAAATGGATGGACTTGGACTCCCAGCTTTAGCAGCTGTGGAGTTTCCATCAAGGCTGGGGCTCTTGCTGCTGCCCCCAGCTCCCGTGCTGCTGCCGTGCTGCTTCTCATCCAGCCTCTTTAGCTTTTCAGCACAGGCCGCTCGTCTCTCCTCCTCCATCCTGCGTTCCTCTTCCTCACGACGACGACGAGCTCGCTCAACAGCAGCAGATATCTCCGTAGACGACTGTTTCCTTCGCTGACGCCAGGTCTCATCTTCATCTTCCCCCTGGGCCACATGGGCTTGCAGGCCAGGCTTGGGGGCAGAGGTCGGAGCTCCGGCTGCGGGCGGATGCTGGGCAGGAGCCGGTTTCCCTGGCCCAAGAGACGGGCTCTGGTTGTGTGGCCGTTCCTAAAGTGTTGCAGAGCAATAAAGGTTCACCAAAAGGCTCTTTTAAACTGTGTAGATGACAAAGCCGTAATGTCTGAAAACAAAGTTTATGAATGATTCTTTTTAATGATAATAAAACTCAGGAAGAAAAAAAGCGAACCGAAAACTAAAGATGACGATAAAATCCATGAGCGGGGGATGGACTCGTGATCAAAATGAGTTTTCTACAAGGCCCGATTTGGACGACTACCTGTCGGTAAAAGGAGTAGGGCCCCTGTCCGAGGAGGGGCCCAGGTGGGGGGGAGGGCTGCTCCCGGGGACCACCCAATCCAGGCCTGCGCCCCTGTATGCAGGCAGACACGGTTAGCCATGATCCACCAGTAAATATACATAAATATGCACCTGCACACAAATATCCAACCTCAGGGATAAAAATGGAGCTCTGAAACGGTCACTATGGAGATCGGGTCTACTGATGACACCTCAACTCACAATATTTAGTGTTTAACGTGATTCATGACAACTGCCTCCTACAAATAAAGAAAGTTTCTTTTTCTAAAAGAGAATTTCTGATTTAATTAATAACATACGTTCTGTTCATAAATGTAACTTTGTGCAGATTAATACAAATAACATTTAAAAAATATGCTGAGAACAATAAATGTAATCAAATATTTCTTAGCCCTAATCCCCCCACTAATAATAGATGAAATATGAGTAAAGAGTTTATTTTAATCATTTAAACATATTTAGAGTGTGTCTATATTACAAGACCTGCTGCAGTGTTGAGGATAAAACCGTCCCGATAATAAAAAACATTTTTGTTTGATGAACTCTGAACATCATCACAGCCTACCTGGTAGTTGGGCAGCACTCCCTGGTTTCCCCAGCCGCTGCCTCCCTCCTCGGCCCATCCTGGCTTGCTGGAGGGGGGGTGAGGGACGCCGTCAGCGTTAGCGGGAGGGGTTTGACGATTTTCTCCGCCGCTGTCTGAAGCTCGAGGGTGAGAGGCTGCAGTGGAAGCATCTTGAGATCTCTGATGATCACTGAGGATGAGATAAAAAATGTTTTGTTTTTTTTGAAAAACAAACTTAACCACAGATCAAAAATCCGGGTTTCAGAATCTGTGTTAATAACACTACTTTACTATTAAGTTAATGAAAGACTAATTTACTTGTTTCCATACTGGGAGTCCTTCTTGCTCTCAGCTTTCTCCTCGTCTCCTCCTTCCTCTCCTTCGTCATCACTGAACTTCAGCTTGGCAGAGTAGTCAATCTCCTCATGAGCTCCTTCAGAAAGACAGAGTTGAGTTTGTGCCAAGCATCTACAGCATGTATCAGAGCATTCACACCGGCTGCTGAGCTCCGGAAAGTTTGCATGTGGAGTCTATTTTTCTCTGCAAGCCGTACGAGGATTGTCATGAAGTTAAAAGCCCGACAGGAAGTGAGATGCTTCAGCATTAGCAAGTTTTAATGAAATGATTTTCATTTAACATTCTGCTTTAGGAGAATCAACAACACGTTTGACTAAGGGGAGCTCGTGGTAAACGGCTGTGTCTCTGTACCTGCCCAGCCATCGTCTCCATCATGATCCAGCTCATCCAGTTCTTTCAGGTCATCCTGCTTCAGGATGGAGGGTCGTTTCACCGCTTCTCCACCTGAATCGCGGGGGTTAGGACCACTCTGCCCTCGCGAGAACCTGAAAGAAAGTTGAAAAAAATCATAATAAATAATTTAAAAATTCCATAAACAAAAAGCTGAGTTATTCATAAGAAAAGACACGCTGTGATTCAGACAATGTCTTCTGTCCTCCTGATGAGATAAGATACACAAAAAGTGATTTTAGAAATAAACCTACCTTGGAGCTTGCCCCTCCCCAGGTTGAGGGAACCTGTAGGGCCCTTGAAGGCCATAGGGGCCTGGGAAAGGCAGGTAGGGAGGATACATCTAGAGAAATAAAATAAATAAATAAAAACGACAATAAAAACACTCAATCAATACAGAAAGTTTTTTAGCCCCCCAAAAAGAGAGGAAACTTACAAATGGAGGCATGATCCCTCGATATGGAGGAAACCCGGGCCCCACAGGGGGCTGGGGCAGGGGCAGGGCGGGGCTGCCTGCAGGAGGATTTCTAGGTGGTCCTTGGATCTGGGAGTTTGGAGGGGGGATCACAGCTGCCCCATCCATCACCAGAGCTCCACCTGTCCCCACCTCCACAGCCCCCTCCCCAGGCAGGGTGGGTGCCAGGGCTCGGCCCCCACCATCCCGCCAACTTGTTACGTCTAAGGATAGAAAACAAAGATAACGGCAGATAAAGACACAAGCAGGAGAAGAATCATGAGACATCTCAGCTCAAGAAGCACTCACTCTGGGGGCGGAGGCTTGGTCCGGGCCCATACCACTGATCTGCAGTGGCCTGTTCTCTGCCAGCTTTGTCCTGGTCGCCAGCCGACTGCAGCGTGGGAAATTCCTCGCGAGAGAACGGCGACGGTAGGTTTGATCCCCTTCCACCTGCAATTAAAACATTTTAATTAACAATCGACAAACCGTTTAGCCGAAAGAGCGTACAAACAACATTAGACTGACCATCCCCTTGTGTTCCATGTGTAACGCTGGTCTGTGCCCAGGACCTTACCCCTACGGCCTGGGCTGAAGTTGGGGCCGGAGCCTGAGGGGGGGAAACACAGACCAGCTTTAACTCCATTAGAAAATCTTTCTTTGTTCCAAATGGGAGTTTGTCGTACCTCTGAAGTTGGTGGGGTTCTCGGGCAGGTCGGTGCAGGAATCTGTGAAGCCACAGGCTGCTGCGATTCCGGCTGCGGTGCTGACAATGCATCGGTACTGAGACAAAAAATATATACAAACCAGAGAATCACAAAGTCACTTCTTACACCCACATTTCTAAAGAAGCCCACCTTCCCCCATTACCTCTTTGGGTCTGCTGGTTCCTGTTTGCTTGCCCATCCTGTGCCGTCTTTGGGAACAAGCGAGACGTTGGGATCGTTACCTTTGTTCTCTGCCTTCAGACTGGGCAGGTTGGCAGGGGGTGGCATGCGCCGCGCGGAGGCAACTTTACCAAGAGATTGCAGGCCATGGCGGGGGGGAACTGATGTGGGCACAAGAGAGGAGCTCATTAGCACAAGATGGATCACTGAAAACAAACACCTCCAAAATCTACCGGGTCTGGGGACAAGAACGATGACGGGGATCGTGTTTGCTGCTTGCTTAACTGAATATGCAAATCAGATGAGGAGGAGGCCTTAGATTACCAGCTTGAGAGATTAGTCTAAAAAAATTCTAAAAACATTCATAAATAAAAGCAAATTTACATTTTTAAACACTGAATCTTAAAGGTGATGTTGAGGAACCACAGCAATGAGTGAACTTTGTGTGCGTTTGTCTGGGAATGGGAACAGCTGCTGGGTTCTCGTGAAGAGCTGCTGAATAAAACATAATGCAGGGACTCGGCACACAAGTCAAACAGTATTCACAAGTAAGCCTCTGACACAGATCAGGCTGAGAGGCTCCGAGGCTTAGCTGACACGATGAAGCTCAGGACTCAGTCCGCCACCTGCACGTCTCTTCTCCCGACACATCCATATAAAATACTCTGTGTGTGTTTTACTCAGACTTGGTGTGACGGTAAACGTCTCTCAAAGCACAAGTTGATGTAAAGACATTGGACTCCGACAGCCAGAATACTCACCAACAGGCTTTTGTGTTTCAAGGCTCTTTCCTTTGTATGTATCAAACAAGTTGAGGGACGCATACTTGGTTTTGCCTTCCTTCCCCTTTGCAGTTTGCCCAGAGCGCTCTGACATTGCGCTGTCCGCTCATCGAGTATGGTGAGCCCTGAGACTGCGGGAGGACGAGAAAGAGACACAGAGAGATCTGATGCCAGAGATGCTCAGAAGAGTTAAAGTGCTCAAGCTCTGAAAATAACAGAACAAACCAAAATGCAGATGCGGCTGCAGCTGGACAGTCAGTTTAAAATAAAAGCATCACACAGGACGCGTTTCAGTTTTCCTCTCCACTGTCGCTACATACTTGGTTAGTACGGGGATTGCTTTAAAGTCTCTGAGACGTCAGTGACTCGATGCAATCTGCTGGGTTTACTTACATACGAAACTTTCAACTAATTGGAATAATGACCTGAACTCGGTGTACTGATGCGTAGCTTCAACTGGAATGTTTTCTTTGTAAATCGCCTTGAGTTGACTCTTGTTGCTATGTCATCATCTCTAATTATATTATCGAAAAATTTTTGGTTACACAGTCAGAGAAAACACTACCTTTCTGATGTAGTAAAACATACCATGGTGAATAAATATAGCTGTGATAGTTTGTTTTAAAACACAGTCGTATTTCAAAAATACTGTCTGTTCGCATCCTCCTACATAAATAAGCTAAATAACTTCATTCTTCTTGTTTTACACAAAACTTTGACCTGATCCAAACTTATTCCTAAACTATAGGTCAGACTTTAGCACCGCACTAACATCAAAACTACACCATGAGTGCAGTGCTCCTCACTTGGAAATGCTGCATTGAAGAAAACAAAAAGCCAAATCACGGTTTCTGTGGCAACACAATACAAATTATTTCCATCCACGCCTTACCTCTATAAAAGGTTCAGCACCATGGCAACCCTTAACCTAAACAAATTCTATAGAGCATCAATAAAACACAAGGCACTGGCATCTGCAGGCTTTTGCATGATTGTCTCTAGTTCAGCTGTTGACCCAACTTAACCCGACTCGTTTAAAATAGCCAGAACAGATACTACCGCCATGATGAATAAGGTACATTCATTCACTACAGTAACATACAGAAAACCCATCCAAATGATTCATTATAGGACCATAATCACAACTAAACCAAAACACCTGAAGCTGTTTTTATTAGTTTACCATTATTAACAATACATTTAGCTGTTTAATCAATTAATAAAACTCCAGTTATACATTTAAACAGTGACATAACATCGTGTGTGTTATGTTCATGCAACACTTAAAGAGCAAGTCACCCCCTACAAGAAACTTACTCTACTCCCACTTCATGTTTTAAAAATGCAACAAATGCTGTTCCCTGGCAGACTGAGAGGGCAGAGCCGCTAACAAATACACACACACAGGCTAGGGCTGGGCGATATGGCAAAAATAGAATATCACGATTTTTCCAATATTTTATCACGATTTCGATTTTATCACGATTTTTTTTATCCATGAATAGCATAACTTCAATTGCGTATTAAAGAAGAGAAACATTGAATAAATAAACATTTATTCATATTAGGGATAATCAACACAGTGCTAACACACTTATATATTAAACTCACACCAGAGATGATAAAAGCCCTGAAACAATTACAAAAATCAGTTTTTCTCGTTTTTCAAGTAACTTAACATAAATTAAAATCGTAAACATATTTAAAGTGCAAACACGTCAATTGCAAACGTATTGTGCAAACATTAACTTGTTCAAAATACTATGTGGCTCCCAGTTGCTCATGTAGTGGATAGTTAAGCTCAAATACGGCTCTGATTGCGGCTGGACCAGAGATCGCTTGTGGTAGCAAATAACTGCGCATTCTGAATATTTTCTGCAACAAGTCTCTAAATAAAGTAAAATTTTCCAGTGCAGATTGGAGACAACCCATAGAAGCACTGATTTGATCTCATTTCAGAGAAAAATAGAACAGGTTAGATGCACCTAATAAATAAAATTACTAACAAACTCAGGAATCTTTCTTTGCTTCACTGTTCTGGTGCTGAAAACATCACTAATGCGGATCAAAGGAGATACACAGATGAATTATTTGGAAATTTATTATTTGGAGACTACATTTACTGCAGCTGGCAGAGGCAGAGATTTTTTTATTGATACACGGAATTTACAGAATAATTTTAAATGTTAATAGGGGAAGACTGCAGGAGGGAGCGGTAAAATACAGGGGGTCCCCAGCAAAAACAAGAAACTTTACGAGTCTAATGAAACCCGCTGGTTTTCCATCAGGCAGTCACGGGGCAGCTCCAACGACCCAGTGACCGAGCTCAGTCCGGCTCGGCAGAGGGTGAACGAGCCGAGGCGACGTCGTGCTCTGCTTAAGAAGAGGTGTTATTTTCCTGCTTCAGAAGAAGCGTCCAACGAGTTTTTACGCTTTCTCCGAGACATGTCACGTCACTAAGTTGTTAGCGCTGCGCGCTAAGGAAACCCTGCGTTCCTCTTCGGAACGAAAACCTCGTTGACGCTCTCAGCCGCAGCCGAAGCCATGTTTGTTCACACACAGGTGAAAACAAGCGGGGCACTAATATATTACTATGACTCATTCTGATTGGTTAAGGGTCAAACAAAGGCGTGTCATTCGCCTGAGGTAAGTTCCCTTTTCATTCAGAGGCAGAAATTCAACAGCAGAGCTGTGAATCGTGATAAAAAGGACTCTCAAAAATGACAGCCCATCAGATGTGTAGATCGTAAAACGGTCTAAAATCGTCATATCGCCCAGCCCTAACACAGGCTCACAATAATACCAGCTAACGTCATTGTGCACCTCTTAGCTAATAGCGGTGGCAGATTTAAATTCAAATGTAGTGCAGAGTTTTTACCTGACGACTGCGCAACACTGACAGTTTTAGGAAGAATATTTAAATTTGAACTAAGATGCACTAAAGTGCCAAATTATTGACTACACGTGTCTACAGCATGATTAGACACTCATTTATATAGTTCAGCAGCAAAAAAAAAAAAGTTGATTCGGGGTGACTTGCTCTTTAAATCAAACTTATGTTTATGTTTATGTGCTTAGCAGACGCTTTTACCCAAAGCGACTTACAGTTTATTTTTTGTTTTTTTTTTACCTATAGGGCATGTTGTGATCTGTGGGGGAAACCGGAGTACCCGGAGGAAACCCACGCATACATGGGGAGAACACGCAACTCCACGCAGAAAGGCCGCAGCCGAGTTTCGAACCTGCGACCTTCGTGTTGCGAGGCAACAGTGCTAACCACTGCGCCACCATGCAGCCCTTAAGGAACTTCAGGAATATAAACAAAAAAAAACACAAAAGCAGTGTGGAGATTTCTCAGTTTCTGATATTAAATACAGACACACTGTATAAAAAGTTATTAAATGTGGAAAGCATTTGAGTGCAGCATCATGTTAACTTTTATCTTGTGTTTAATGACACAGTAGAGCTCTGGACGTCATGTTGGCAGGCAACAACGGTAAACAAAATGAACGGGATCGACTTGGATTTTACTCCGTCGGGAGTTTACTTCACACTTTAAAACCGAAGAAAATAGTTTTATATAGTCAGAAATTAAATAGACTAAACATCTCCGACCCTTTCCGTGCCCCTGGGATACTTTTTAAAAATGCCAGAAGCTGTCGGAGCAGACCTCTTACCGGATTTGAGATGCCCTGACATTTATCATTTATAAAACTAATTAAACAAAAACACAAATAACATAGATTTGCATGTAAGAAGTTTAAATAGAGTGCTGTGCTGTTTGAATGTATAAACTGAACACCAAGAGAAATCACTAGTTTGATTTTTTTCCGTGAATAAAATATGTCAGGCAGGAGCGTCTCAGGATCTGTCTCGGCGAGACAGATAATAGCAATCCAAAGTGCTTTTTATGTGTGATCTGACAATTGATCAACCATTGCTTAAAAATTAAATCCAGCTTAGCCGGTTAATTGCTGTGATCATAAAACACGGAAACGGCAGCACGCAGAAATCCCGAGGCAACGTTTTACGTGATGTTTACTTGTTGCTATGAGTAATAAGACAGAAAAAGCCACGCCAAAATGAGTTTAGGAAGCCCACTAAGAATCGTAATAAAAGCATTTAAAATAAACACCATACACAGTTGAGGAAACGTTGATTTAAGTACCTGATATGAAGCGGTCGCTGCATAAGCAAAAACCTTTACTCTCGGGATCCTACAACTTCATTTTAGCCCGGTCACTAGCGCGTTTTATTGCAATGATCCAACGTTTGCGGCGTTCCGGATCTTGGGGAATCCTGTAGAAGGCTCTTCCCTTTTCTCGTCTGCGTCTGTTCTGGCATCCTGGGGCACAACAGGAATCTACCATATTTCCCGTCTGATTGAGTTTTCTGACAATAACAAATAGCCTAGCTGCGGGCTTCTGCCTGCCAAGATGGCGCCGTTTCAATTTGAACTGTTGCATGCCGGGAGAAGTGACGTCAACTCCCGTAGCTCTATAGATGAAAAATAGATCTCTCGTGAGGTCACTAAATCAAGGGAGAATTGCAACACCACGTGTGATTTCAGAAGTCCACACACACTAATACAGTGAGGAACATAAGTATTTGAACACCTTGCGATTTTGCAAGTTCTCCCACTTAGAAATCACGGAGGGGTCTGAAATTCACATTGTAGGCGCATTCCCACTGTGAGAGACGGAATGCAAAAAAATATATATCAGGAAATCACATTGTATGATTTGTAAAGAATTTATTTGTTTTGCATTTTGCAAGTATTTGAACACCTGACAAAATCAGTATTAATATTTGGTACAGAAGCATTTGTTTGCAATTACAGAGATCAAACGTTTCCTGTAGTTCTTGACCAGGTTTGCACATACTGCAACATAGATTTTGGCCCACTCCTCTGCACAGATCTTCTCTAGATCTGTCATGTTCTGGGGCTGGTGCTGAGAAACACGGAGTTTCAGCTCCCTCCAAAGATTTTCGATTGGATTTAGGTCTGGAGACTGGCTAGGCCACTCCAGAACCTTGATATGCTTCTTAAGGAGCCACTCCTTGGTTATCCTGGTCATTGTCATGTTGGAAGACCAAGCCATGACCCATCTTCAATGCTCTGACTGAGGGAAGGAGGTTGTTGCTCAAAATGTCACAATACATGGCCCCATTCATCCTCTCCTTAATACAGTGCAGTTGTCCTGTCCCCTTCGCAGAAAAGCACCCCCAAATCATGATGTTTCCACCCCCATGCTTCACAGTAGGGAAGGTGTTCTTTGGATGCAACTCCTCCTTATTTTTCCTCGAAACACGGCAAGTGAAGTTTAGACCAAAAAGTTCTAATAGGGTCTCTCATCTGACAACATGACTTTCTCACATGCCTCCTCTGGATCATCCAGATGGTCAATGGTAAACTGCAGATGGGCCTGGACATGTGATGACTTGAGCAGGGGAACCTTTCGTGCAATGCGTGATTTGAAACTATGACGGCATAGTGTTCTACCAACAGTGACCTTTGAAACTGTGGTCCCAGCTCTCTTCAAGTCATTGACCAGCTCCTCCCATGTAGTTCTGGGCTGACTCCTCACCTTTCTTATCATCAGTGATACCCCACGAGATGAGATCTTGCATGGAGCCCCAGTCCGAGGGAGACTGACAGTCTTCTTTTGCCTCTTCCATTTTCTGACAATTGCTCCAACAGTTGATCTATTTTCACTAAGCTGCTTGGCAATTTCCCCGTAGCCCTTTCCAGTCTTGAGGAGGTTCACAATTTTGTCTCTGGTTTCTTTTGACAGCTCTTTGGTCTTGTCCATGGTAGTAGTTGGAGTCTGACTGACCGTGGGGTGGATAGGTGTCTTTAAAGAGCTCAGACAGGTGCTAATAATTAAGACTACAAAGTGGAGTACAGGTGGACTTCTTAAAGGCAGAATAACAGGTCTTTGAGAGCCAGAATTCTTGCTGATTGCCAGGTGTTCAAATACGTATGCCCAGCAGTGCAAAACATAAATTCTTTACAAATCATACAATGTGATTTCCTGATTTATTTTTTTTTAACATTCTGTCTCTCACAGTGGGAATGCGCCTACAATGTGAATTTCAGACCCCTCCATGATTTCTAAGTGGGAGAACTTGTAAAATTGCAAGGTGTTCAAATACTTATGTTCCTCACTGTAAGCAAGGAGAAAGTCCGTTGCATGTTTTCAAAAAGGTACGTGGTTTATTTTCTATTCTGTGTACATCGGCTACAGGCTTTTAACAGGAAATAGCGTACGTTAACCTGAATGTAAAGTTTCTTTTGAAAGTTTCTGGATGCTTTACACTGCTTTTGTGATTGACTTCCTGTCTGATGTTTCTAATGCAGATGTTATTACTGACATTTAGATTGAATTCTGCAAAAGTACCAGGCTGCCTGAGAATGTGCCTGACTTTAAATCCAGCTGTACAAAGGCCAAATTTCGGCTGATGTATAAAAAAAACGGTATAAATTGGCCCAACAGATCAGTATACCCCTAGACTGCATTTATTTGGTACATTTTAAAACTAGATTAAATTTGGGTGCATGCTTTCTAAGACTGTGGGAACCTCACTAATCTAAGACAAATGTGATGCAAACTACTTTCTCCAGCGAACCAATACTGATAGAATGCAGAAAGCCTGAATTTACTCAAGTCACTGCATAAAGAACACGAAAGTAGTGGTTAATCATAGTGATTATGGAGCAGCAGCACTGCATGTAGCCTCGATAACCCAGAGATTAGGAAATTAGGTCGTGGGATGGCTGTTGGACTGCGTGTTGTGCAGGGATTACCAGGGACAACACTGTAGTAACACTCCACCAGGAGGCCTCACAAAAAGCACCAATAACACTGATAACTGGAACAAATCTGATTGTAGATAACACACTTCTAATGGCATTCGATGTGTTTTATGATAAGCCATTAGGAGAGGTTATTAAAAACGTCCGGTGGAGCAGAATGAGGTTATCTGGGGAAGCATAGGGCCTCGGTGCTCTCGTTGGGAGGGGGACTGCGCTGTTTCATAATACATTTTCCAACACCTTGAGCTCACATTTAGCCGACTGCTCCACAAATCTGCGAGTTTTCGTTCAAGCAGAGCTAACGCAGCTTCATCAAACAACGTCTCTCACTTCTAGCCAGCAAACAGGGTCGGGGTGAAGCAAAATTAAACGGTTTTTATTAAAAGAACAAAACAAAATGGCGCTGGAATAAGAGGCCTATGAGCCCTTAACATTTAGACAAGTAAGAAGTAAAGCTCAACAAACTGCGTTTCACTCACAACGTGTTTAAATAAAAGCCAGTCGAGTTTAATTATGTTTAAAATGGCGTGATACAACGTATCTATTTAACAGTTTAGCAGTTATTCTGACAAGGGGTTTGCTCCTCGCTGATTTTTACGGCGCATGATCCGTCAGAGCAGCGATGGAAAAGGCAGGAAAAGTTGCCGTACTCGGTGCCCTGATGTTTAAATGGAGCAGACCCAGTTTCCTAGCCGAGGCTAATACTAGCTTCAGATTCAGCTAAACGCTAACATATGATGGGTAGTGTTTGTTCGAAAATATCGAAGGTTATTTGCGAACTCAAAAGCAAGAACACAGACATAGGTGCAACAGTGCATACTAACGTGTGTTTATTCACAAAATATAACAAATAGAATTTAACAGAATAGATTCCAACACAACTCCAAGACAGGCTAAGCTAACAGGCTAGTTGACCACAACGTTGGCTAACAACAACAACCGATACATCCCTTTAGAAAATAACTAAAACGTCTCCACACACAATACAATACAATGCCTGTCGTTCGAGGATAATACGTATATATTCCCGTTAGGTACAAGGTTTGCATATAAATAACGGTAAATTCTCGAGCCACTGACCTGGTCTTGTCCCGACTTGTCTCGACGTTGTATCGCAGAATGAGCTTAGCAAAGGTACACACACGCAGGTCCTTGCTATAACCTGCGCTAACTTTAACGGAGCGACACCGTGTACAGAAAGAATGTATTCGGCTTACTTGCACTCCTTTTGTGGCCCCAAAAAAGATTAAAAATGACAAAAGAAAATAGTTGTGCTGGACTCAATCCGTCTCCTATAGAGCCGCCATCGGCTACTGAGGACTTGGGTGAGATGGGAGCCGTTTGGGACCTCTTCAGAAAACACTCATTCGACTGTTATATTTTTAAAAACGCCACTTTAACTTATTTTTTAAAATAAAATAAAATAAAATTGAATACCTGAACACAGCTTTATATTTCGTAATTTATATGGACTGTGATTGATCCTTTTTGTAAAACAAAGTTGTGATCCAGGGTTGGTTTTTATTACATAACTCTAGTATTGCATTCTAAATATGTGTTTATTTTTAGTTTCCAAATTCTCACTAGAAAAAGCAGGCCTAGACAATACTACGTCACACTTTTTTTTTTATTAATCTCCTCAAACGTTAACTCAAAGACCACACAAACGTCATTGAAATGTTTTATTGTGTGTAAAAAGAAATTTGTCTCCAACCATCTAAAATTATCATTGGGGTGAAAATCCGTCATAAGAATAAGTCACTTTAACCACGGAACATGTTCGATTTATTCATTTAAAAAAAAACATGCAATCCTTAAAAATGTGACTAGTCAAATCTAGACTAGCATTCTCTCAAATCTCATCTGAAATTAGATTATGTAGGGTTTGGTAAATTGAGTGCTTTAAGAGTTCAATATATATATATATATATATATATATATATATATATATATATATATATATATATATATATATATATATATATAGACTCTGGCATCGGAGGGCTGTAGAATACCGTGGCACTGACCCTTCAGTCCAGAGATGTCTTGGGTCACGATAGATGGATGGAACCGCGCGTCTCTGGTGGACTCTTAAGGAGTCTAAACATAATCAGCTCGTTCTGCAGGAACTGTTTGCTTTATCAGCTTCGCAGGTGCAAAAAGGTTTTGACGACGTGTCAAAAGCTTTAGGGGTTAAAGAGGATTTTGCTTCAGGTGGCCGGTCTGAAGCTTTTCTCTAGAACTAAGGGAAAACCCGAGTAATCTGGTTTTAATGTTCTCATGTTATGGTTGTGTAGCCAACCAGAGGCTGACAAGTTTGAGGAATATTACCAAGAATCTCAGAAACACACTTTCTTTGATACTGGAGGCTTTGATCTGGGTAAAGGTTATTTATGTGTCATGGGTTTAACTTTACCTTACTTGTTCTTGTGTGAGTGCAAATGGTTATGACCTTGTCAAGTAAACATGCAATCAATCATTGAGAACAGATTAATGAAACATTTCATTATTTTAATTATCATGAGTAGCAATAAACAAACGTTTATTTAATGATTATCTAGCTTATAAGTTTTAGAAGTTCATATTTAATTTTAAATCTTCTTTCTTCTGTGAAGCAAGGAGTCTTAGATAAAAGGGTGCTCTGTGAGGGACCTTGGAAAGAACAGGATTTCAATGTTATGATTCCAGGATGTCAACAAGCAGTGCAGGATCTTGTGGCTTGTTGGCAGATAGAATATAAAATCCACCTCATAGGATGGAATTAGGTCTGTAGATGACGGATGACCTATACCGTAGGTCAATCTGTAGGTGAAAACTGACCATTTGTGGACATTATAATTATATTAATCAGTCTAGTTTTAAAACCAAGTGAACAAGAATCTCTGCAAAGCTTAAAAACTTGAGAAAAATATATAATTTTTAGGGGGAGAAAAATATTTTCTTAATTTTCACAGGAGCCACTGCCAAGATACTAAAAGTTTGGTGTTAGTGTAACGTCACGAAATGGACTGATTTTAAAGAACCCACATGCAGCCAGAGCAAATAACCCTGGCTACTACATGTCTGCTCCTTGTCAGGAGTCTGTGAGTGCACAACTCAGCATTTTAATCAGATGACTTCATCAGCTGAGTGCAGCTTCATCAGATAATAAAGATGAACAGTAGCAGCCAAGGCCCTTCACAAGAGAACTGTTTTAGATAAATCTTTATTCCCAGAAGAAAGAAGATTTAATGTTTTAGTAGTGTTTACAGGATGAGGTCATCATTACACCAGACAGAGAGTAAAGTTAAAGTTAAGAACACATGACATAACTAACCTTGTCCCTAGACTCAGAGACTCTGCGTCTCAGAGCGTGTGTTTCTGAGATTCTTGGTAAGTTTGGTAATAGATAACAGCGGGTATATAAACCAGCCGTTCTGCTTTCTTGTCAGTCGGGAGAGAAAGCTGGAGACTGGCCATCTCTTAGCAGATCTCTAGCTCAGAAAGATTTTGACACACTGTCAAAACCTTCAAGCTTTTTGCACCTGCAAAGCTGAACAAGATAGTTTTCCTGCAGAACAAAGCTGACTCAAACTCCTTCAGAGTTATTTTAAGACACATGGTTTCTATCCGTCGTGACCCGAGACACGTCTCTAGGACTGAAAGGAAGGCACCTCGGTACTCTACAGCCCTCCGGTGCCAGTGGTCATCCGACCACTCTGACTTTCGGATCCACCAAGAGGGTGCCTCTACGGTAATGTAGACACACAGATAGTGTCTGTATGCAGTTTGATAAATAACAGCTTATAGCTTATCTGCAAACCAAATTCTTTTATCCAGAACGCACCTCTCTGAAGATACGGAGATTCTGATTCATCATCTCATATTCACATATGGTTTTCAGACACCCATCTTTTAGTTCCATCCGCTGACAGGATAATAGTTTAAACCATTTGTCAAGTCCTAATTGTTTGTAAAATAAATTCTTATTTGTTTGCAAACACTGACTGGTTCTTGAATCATAAACAAAGTGTGAACGATCCCTTAATAATTAAAATAATCCTAGAACCTTCTAATTAATCATCCTAAAACCTAGCAAGGTGATATTCTATAAATAATAGAGTATTACAGCTATTGGTCACAAGTAATGAGAATAGAAATAAACAGCTCTTAGGCAATTTATTTAGCCCACAGTACTCTACTATTTTCCATTACATCAGCTTCATAACTTTATCGATAAACATTGATAACAATCTGCTATAAGCCACAGATGTTTGCTTTGAATGGCCTTCGTAGACGAAGAATTCTGCATTAATACAGTAGTTATATTACAAAATCAGGCAATAATAAAGTGCAGCATCATAATAATATTATTCATGTTATTTTATATAATAATACTAATACTACTAATAATAATCATTATTATTATTACATTAACAAACAGATTTAACTCAGTGTTAATTATGGCACATACATCCTAAAGTCCACAATTTTGTTTTCCCAGCAAAAACAACTCAGGCCAGTTATGTCAGATATCATAAACAGTTATTATTGCTGTAATTTCTAAGGAACTCAAACAAAACAATGAGTTTGTTTCCGGATGAAATATTCTGTAAAAAAAATTTTATCAGCCTCAAAATGCAAATTTTTTGCCAGAAACAAAAAAGTGTTCATTTTAAACTTTAAAATTCTACTAATAAAGCAAAAACAGAGCAGGAATTCTCTTTTTTAAGCACAACAAACTCATCATAATGAATCATGAATAACTTCCTTGTTTTCCTCTAAGTTAACACGGACAGCAAAAAAACCCACTGAATTTATCTGAAAAAGCCATAGAAAACTGAAAAAAGGACTATAGCAGGTAGGTTTTCCATGCACCTGCCTCTAAATAACATATATGATTATTTGGTATGCCTTATTCTTTTATTTTTCATCCAATAAAAAGTAAAACTGGCATTTGCAGCTCCTGTTTTTCTTAATTAAAGTGAATTAATAACACATCCCTTGGTAAGAGTTTAAGATGATTGCACAGCTGTGGGGTAAACCAGAAGTTTTTGTCATGGTCTGCGTTCTGCGTCTCCCTCATGTGTCTCCTTGTGTTCTCCATCCCTCTCTAGGTTCCCCTTATGTCTGGTGTTCCTCGTGTCTCGTCTGCATCCCCCCTCATGTGCTCCTTGTGTTCCCCAACCCCTCCAGATGTCCCTCTAGGATTCCCCTCATGTGTAACCAAGCTTCCAGTGCCCCTTTTTGTCCCCAGCTCCCTCCCAGTCTCCCCTAGTCACCCCTCTGTAGTTTTTCTATAGGTTCAGCTTTTCATTTTATTAGTCTCGTTTAGTGTGTGTTTCCTTCCCCACTTGTTAATTAGTCTCCCTCAGTCCTCAGGTCATTAGTTATTTATTCTTGGGTTCTCCTGTGCCCTTAAGTCTTTTAGATTTATTTATTTAGATTCATAGGTTAGGGTTTATCCCCTCTGCTTGGTTTTCCCTTCCCATTTAGGCCCTGTCCACACGTAGCCAGGGATCTGCCAAAACGTAGATATTTTTCTACGTTTTGGCCTGTCATCACACGAAAACTGAGTTTTTTCTACACAAAAACGGATCTTTTTAAAAACTCCGGCCAAAGTGAAGATCTGCGTTTTCTACGTTTTGGGTATCTGCGTGTGGACAGACAAAACCGGAGTTTTAAGGTCCGTAACGTCACTTTCCGCGACAAAAAAATGCTGACATCACGTGTGTGACCTGTGCTTACACTAGCCGACAGCATGGATGCCCTCAGAGCTGCGCTCGCTTTATCACTTGTTCAAGCGCTTTTTGCTTGTTTGTTTTTGCAAGCGGAATTACTGCTCCTTGCGGAAGACCACAGACGAAGGACGAGGTTAAGAACGGGGGAAGTACTGCCGCCTACAGGTCTGGCATGTCCTTAACAACGTATTTATCCGGGTACGTGTGGACAGAGTTTTTTTTAAAACGAGGTGGTGTGGATGCAAGTTTCTGGAGGGGCGGATATTCGATTAAAAAAAAACGGCTACGTGTGGACTAGGCCTTAGTCAATTGTTCTCACCAGTCTCCTCTCAGTTCTCTCTCCCCACGCACCTGCTTCTCATCTCCCAATCACCGTCCCTGTGTATATAACCCTGTCGTCGTCTCAGTGTTTTGTCGGTCCATTGATGTTTCTCAGCCTAATAAAAGGGATTTTACTTTTACAAATCGCTCCTGCCTCGTGTCGTCTGGTGTTCTGCATCTTGGGTCCTAACCTCCTCCTACTCGCATCGTGACAAGTTTTCCTTGTGCATTTTTAAAATACAGAAGGTAAAAATAGAAAAATTAAATAAATGTACATCTAACCTGAGCAGCAGCAGCATTGTGTGGGGTGAAGTCTGGTTCCCAGATTCCTTAATGAGATTAGCATATGTTTGCAAAATGATTCACCTTTACATCTCCTGCTTGGTCGAGTTTAATCTCCTAATCTAACGATGTTTTCAGACAACAGTTTGGTAAAACCAGGATTAAATAATAATCTGGCCTATCAACTGCAAAATCATCATTTTCAATATCTTATTTTAAAGATAAGTTGAGTTTAAAATTCCTGAGAAAGTTGATGAACTAAAAATAAAGTTTTCCCTTTCAGGTTTAAGTCTGAAAGACAAAAGCAGGTTAGGGTCACTCGCTCGCTACCGGCCACCGTAGAGGTGGATCTTAACAAACGAGATGGTCTCCCAATAGCTGCTGTGTCCTTTTTCATAGATGGCAAAGATAAACTTTTTATCTTCCACGGAGCTGCTGTTCAGCGACGTGATGCAGGAGTAACCGCTCGGCCCGTGCCATATCTGCAAGGCTTTCTTTTCCCAAGACGATCCATTCGTTAGCGACCACTGTAGCGTCAGGTTCACTCCTGAGGAGGATAAAGCGGGATCGTTTGTCAAAAAACACAATTGAACCATTCTTAATGCAACCATCTGTTTTATTCTGCCGGTTCTCACTCTGTTTTTCGTTGGAGGGGTTGATGAAGTACAGCACTCCGTTTTTCTGCAGCGCTCCGGCTGCAACGACTGGATCCACCAGATTGTAGTCGAAAAACAGCTCATCCACGGGGAGAGTCAAGCCTCCGTCCAGACTGCGAACCACAATGCGACACCGGCAGTGGTAGTTGTTCTGGTTGCGCACGTTGATCATGATGCTGCCATTCGGCAACTCCACTGGCTGCAGAAACAACAGAGGAAGGCAGAATCAGCTGATCGTCATCCTTGGATGCTGATGTTAGACTAGTTCTACAGGTTTGCACAGAGCAACGTAAGAATAGAGAACACAATAGATTAGATACAATCTTTTAAACTGGAAAATGTGGTTGCAGTATTTATACTTCTCCACTAGAGGATGCAAGGACACAAAGCTCTAAAGAGGAGGGCCAAAATCCTAAGGTTAAAAGTCACTTTGGACCACAAAAATCCAATTTTTTTTATCTTTATAAAAAAAGCAAAATTTTCTCTATGGTGACTTTTATTTGCACTTCTAAAATAATATGCATATTAGTAAAAATATGAACAGAAAGTCTGAAAAGTGCTCTAGAGAGAAACATTCCACCATCAGCAACGCCAGGCCAGCAGAGTGTGGCGGTCTGGGACGGTGTGTGGACCAGGGACCTGGGTCCAGGTTTCCTAAAGGGCGACTGTGCTGTGTTGCTGCTACAGAGGATCAGATTCAGCAGCCTCCTGCTGAAAGTCTATGCCCTGATGTTGAAAGTCAAAAGAAAACTGGAACAGCTCTATATGGATATTTGATAGTGGAGAAGAGTTTGTCTCATGTGTTTTATTGACTTGGACTTTGTCGTGTCCTGTGGAGGGTTTTTAGGAGGGTGGGGGTTCAGGCCCCAACAAATTTTGGTTTATTGTAATCAGAAATGTAATAAAACTGCAGCACAATGTACCTGGCACTCGTCAGGGTTGAAGTCCAAAGCCTTTTTAGGCTGGTTGTAAGGGATGCTCTTCAGCGCTGCTCCGTTGTACCAGTTCTTTCCGTGGTCGTCACTAAGGATGCAAAAAACACCGTCTCCCTCTATCGTCCCATGTCCACAAACTACCAACCTCCCCTTGGCTGGATGGTGTTTCTTCTGTAGCAGAAAACAAAACCAGATACCAAATTTATTGTTTGTTTGTTTAGTTTCTTCCAAAAATATATCATATATTGATTAGCAAGATTCAAAAACCTGATTTGTTTGAATTATTTTCTACTAAACATCCTAAAGCTTTGCATCCATCCTTGTTTTCCTGTTTTATTTTAATATAAATGATAATAATTGGTTTTGTGTTGTCTTAAAGATCAAAAATATAATTAAACTAGGGATGCACCGATCAGGTTTTTTGCTGAAGATCACCGATACCGATATCAAAGAATGCTGATCACCGATACCAATCACGTGGATTGGCCAGAAATTTTCTACAACATTATAATGAGTGCTACAAACTACATAATCTGGGAATAAAGGAAATGTAACCTAATCTAAAATGGTCTGTATTAGGGTTGTCACGGTGTGAAAATTTAACCTCACGATTATTGTGACCAAAATTACCACGGTTTTCGGTATTATCGCGGTATTTTTTTTAAACGTGCTACATTTTCACACAATTAAATAAACCCTGTATATCAGGAAAATATTGTCCTCAATTTGTGTCTAAATTTTGCCTAAAATGTGTTATTTTGTAATTATGTTGTTTATTTGTTTACATTTTTCCCCTTTAGTCTTTAAAATACCAATATTTGCCCATAACTTCTTATTTTATGTCTGTTTGATGTCATCATTTAAAAATATTAGATCAGATGATACTCAGTACTCAAGTAGTCTTCTAATCAGATACCCTTTTACCCTTACTTGAGTAATAAAACCTATATCAGGAAAATATTGTCCTCGGTTTGTGTTCTTCCAGTGAGCTTTGCAGATGTGGGAAAATGTCATCAGGCAGTAATCATTGTTAAATTCATAATGATTCTCGGAGAGAGACCAACTCTTATCTGCCCCTGGGAGCCCCGTAATGCATAGCGTCATTTCAACATGGGGGTGTCCGCGACACGGTTTATATGCAGGTAGCGGCGCTGCGGCTGCTTTATATAGCGACTCGTTGCATTCTCCCTCAACCCAAATCCTCGGATCACGCATTTTAGCTAAAACGCTAACGTTAACTTGCCTTGCGTTGACTGTAGAGTTGTGGGTGATGGTCACGCAGATGTGTCATGAGATTGAAGCGTTGCTGCCTTTCACAGACACTTTTTCTGCTCGTGCTGCAAACAGGATAGCTGTCTTCTATCAACTGTCCCTCGGCATTCTTCAAATATCTAAAATATGCCCGTACTTCCGACTTTGTCTTCTTTGAGGGATAATAAATGTCCTCCTGAGCGCTGCCGTCTCCTCCTTTGACCATTATTTCAGCTTTAGCTTCAAGAAAGTTTTGTTGTAAACAAAGCGTGTATGTGCCGCCGGCAACTTCTGCAGATGATACGGTGGCTGGTAAGGGTCACCACGCCCACACCACAGCCACGGTAAACCCACCAAGATAATATAGTTTTTTAAAAACAAGACGGTTATTATTGTCAACTTTTTTTTTTTACCGGGGTTTAGCGCTACACTGGTTACCGTGACAACCCTACCTGATCGGTTTGCTTTGATCTATTTTGAAAATTCCGATCAAAACCGATAGGGGCGCTATCGGCCGATTACGATCAAATGCCGATCCATCGGTGCATCCCTAAATTAAACCATTTTGTTTTCATGAAATTACCATAAAAACTAACAGCTGCATTATGAAAAAAGTAACAACAAGATCATATAAGGTGGTTTTTACACATTACAACAGAGTTCCCTCCAACAACGCTCAGTTATGATTTATCAAGTGACATCTTCCACACTAAAGTATCAAAGAGTCTAAAAACCATTCACATATGTTGTAATAAACTTAGATAAAAAGGTTTAGGACATTCATTTTTAGAGTTGTAAGAAAAGGCTTAGGTTCTTTAAAGGTGCATGAAGTAAGAATGACATCCGGTGGTCAAATGTGGGTACTGCAGTCCATGAATCAAAACAAACAAGTTTGCTCTGAGCTCTGAGTTATGGATCAGCACTAGAAGATTCTAGATGACAAGTGAAGATGAGTCCTACATTGTAAGTAGATACGTAGATAAATACGTTTCTCATTAGAGCCTACTTTTTTTTTCAAATTAACTGTTAGCATTGTTAGCTTAACATTAGCCTCTAAAACAAAAGTTGTTTTACTTTCTTTTGCTTCTGGGCCGCTCCTTTTACTGGCTTCAGATCTGTCGACAACATTGCTGCTTTCCCAGCTTGATTTACAAATGCCGGCGCAGCAGAGTTAGCTCTGCGCAGACTCAGTAACCCTGCTGGCTCTGGGACTGTAAACAAAGGCTACGTCCCTCTTTAGCTTTTTTGAAAGGAGAAAAACTGTCTACCCCCAAGTCGGCTGAGAAGGAAATCTGTTTCCATGTAACCTTCCTTTCAACACGATTGAGACGTTAGACTGTTTAGTGATTATTTCACAGAAAATGTCTTACTTATTGCTTCTTTACACTAAAACCAATAATGGTTAGGGTTAACAGGGGTATCAAAATCAAAGCAGTGTGGCTCAACTTTGCTGACTGACTTTTAAATCAATGAGACAGATAGGGTACTTTGAAGAAGCCGTGCCTCTACCTTGAAACCAAAACTATGCTAGTTCCCACTTCTTAATCTAGATAGCCTCATGAAGGCTCAAGTTGTAGAAAAAAGGAAGTGAGACTTATGCAACCATTATGATCAGCATAGACCAATAGTTTAACAGGGTGCAGCTTTGTGTTTAATGACATGAGGAATCTGCTGTGAAAGATCAGTTTAACACGTGATATGAATGATAAACATGTAAGTTTCTTATGATCTCAAATGGAAACTAGAGCTGTAAAAAGGTCATGTAGGTTAAATTTTAACTTGTTACAGCAAAAAAAGTTAAACTTCTTTCATAAATTATAATTTTCCCACCTGTATACCTAATCCCGGCCCAGGGGCAAATTCTTTAACTCCTAGCTGGACCGACAGGTTTCTGGGCCTGCTCCAGCTGAGGCCGTCATCCAGGCTCTCCACCATCATGGTGCTGGCTGGGCTGCAGTGGTAAAGGTGGAAGCAGAGGGAGTAGATCAGAATTACTGAACCCACATCTTCATCCACCACCACTGAGCCCAGGTTCAGACCATTTGGGTGGGATACATCGTCCACTATGAAGGCGGTTGGGGACCAAGTGTTCCCTAAGAAGGTGGTAAAGGAGGAGAAGATGGAAACCTTTAGCTTGATCCAAAACTGCTCCTAAAAGTAAGCAATGACCATCATAGGTGTCCATTTAAATGGCTTTTGTCGCTAATTTGTGTTCAAAATTTTCTCTCAAACTTTTTAAAAATTCTGCAGAATTTGTCTTCAGTAGGTTTAGAATGAAAACGAATAAAAACTGTAAGTTTGGGTGGGCCTGCCTTTGTCAGTGGACCGTCTCATTGCAAGGAACTTGGCTCCAATGTCACTTGATGAAAACTTCCTGGCCTCAGTGAAGGCCAGCAGGCTTCCTTTGGGGGTAAAAGTGATGAGTGGGATCCTGAAGGTGTTCACTTCCCCCTGAACTCCGCTCACCCACAGCAGCTGTTCCTCGTACACCAGGGGATCAATCTGAACGACAGAAAACAGGTAATCAGGAGTAGGACAGGATAGGCCTACAAAGGCGACGTTCCTGACATGAACATATGTGACTGAAACCAGTTTGGATAGGTGTATCATCTGCAGGCATTAAAATCACGAGGCACTGCATCGGCAGTGGCAGGGACTCCCCCACTGCCGCCGGGCCCGGCGGCGAGTGAGAACTGCCTATCGCACTGCCTAAACACAGCATGACAACTTATGCCATCTCTTTCTTGGTTACGCTGCAGCGTCTTCTATCCAGGCATCACGCAGCAGCAGCACATTTACTGAGCTACAATCTCAGCATCTAGAACCAGGTGAGTAAGTTACTTGTTAGGCTATTTGTAATCAGCAGTAGAAACAGACTTTTTCAAATTAAACGGCTTATCACATATATCGATATGCAAAATTAATTAATTTGAATCCACACCAGACACCTGTTTTTGGCACAATGAGTGCAGCATTGATTTAGCATTGAGAATATTAAATAATCTGAACATACACATCTGAAATTGTCTCCTTAACATGTTATTGTCAGTTAGGCTGTAAATTTGTAAAAAAGGATGGACATTAGTTTTTGTGACATTAGTGAGTCATCTTCAAGGCATAAAGGTTTATGCCCTGAAGAAGGTGGTACAGAAACGCGTCGGTGTTTCCTTGTTTAATAAATGAAAACCTCAGAGTGCCTCAGATCACCGGTTCTTCTATCTTATATTCGACGATTTATTTGATGCTGAAGAGCACTTGAGAGTGAGACATACGTTTTTTCAAATATTCCCCATGGATGCTCTCACTTCCACCTGTTTTTGATCATTTTATTCATGTTTTCATAGAACAGATTAAAAAATGATCAATAAAATAAAAAGTCCAGTGACATTAAAAATAATGAAAAGCATCACTGCACATGGCTGAGGAATATTGAATGTGAAAGTGGCACTGTTCTTAAGTAATTCATGCATCAGAGGGTTAAGTTGCTTTGTGTGTGTGTGTGTGTGTGTGTGCGTGTGTGTGTGTGTGTGTGCGTGCGTGCGTGCGTTTATTTTCTCACAGAAGAACCCAACACCAGCAGACTCAGTGCTCCAATCCAACAGCCTGAAGAGACATCATCATCAGCTTCAACAGATGTCTGTGAACATGTATGAGCTGCTAGCCCCATGGATCCTGCTGACTGGCCACAGCAGTTGAACAAAATGGAAAGTAGAACTTTCTTTATGATGACACTTTTAATATTTGAGTTTTGCGTTTGATTGCACAGTTTAATGTTGCTTTTGATTTTGCATCCCCCCCCCCCCCCCCATGACATTTGCACAACATTTTGAGTTGTTGGTTATTGTAATATTCTCAGCATACTTATCTTTCAAGCTTATATTTATTCTTCAGGCTGTTGACTTTAAAGAGTTGCTGTGTGAATATTTAAAATAAAAAATTAGTAACTACGGAATCACTGTGGAGTGACTTTTTCCAATGTGTGGTGGGTGGACTTGGGTTTGGGTGAGGGACATGCAGGCACGGGGGGGGGGGGGGGGGGGGGGGTCAAATGGGCACCCTCACCTTGGGCACCAAATTACCCAGAGCCGGCCCTGCGAGGCAGTCTAGTGAGTAAGCAGCTGCAGCAAGTATAACTCAATAATGATCATACCTGGCTCTAGGAGGGTATTAGTGCTTACATTTTAGTATTTTCTTATTTCATCATTAGTTTTTAATATCATTTAAATGCTGAAAAGTAAACCAGATCCTTTCAGGTGATACTGTAAAGCGCGACTCAGGTAGGTTGCGAATGACCACAGTCACCAATTCTTCAGAATTGTGTGTACTGAAACTCTATTTTCCCTCTGGGATTAATAAAGTATCTTTGAATTGAATGAATCAGATTCAATTTGTATTTGTTTATTATTTATAACCAGCGGAATGCAGGCCCAACCCATGTCAGAACCTCCATTCATCACTTTCGAACTGTAATTTGACACGAAAAAATATAAATCTGTGCTGATCTTTTTTACAATGCACATTCCCATGGATCACCACTATCATCTGTGACGCCCTCTCGAAACAACACATCGAAACTTTCTGAATTTTTAAATTCATTTTTCTTACGTTGAAAGTTTTTTAATTCACTTTCCACCTTTTTGAACATCCAGTAATCAGACGTAACCAGTGCATGTAATTACCGTAGCTTCAGCGTTTTTATCTTCTATAAATGCAATAAATATCTAATTAAATCAACTAATAATAGCTTCATGTACCTGTGCAGGACTGCCAATACAAACAGACGGTGACAGCAGAAAGAACAGAGCTACTATCCCACTTCCGGTTCCCATTTCGCAAATTTTTAAACTATCTTCTTCACTTCGAAACGATAATAAAATAAAAGAGAAGCAGAATGTCAAAACATTATTAAATAAACTGTAAAAGCTAGCTAACTAACTCGCACACATGATAGAACTATTTATCCGGGTAAGTCACATGATCAAATTGCGTGGTTACGTAACTACCGGTTTCTACCTAAATAAAACAGGAAGTAACTTTTAGTAAAAAGATAAACACATGCACTTAAAAGATTTTTTTTAAGTCGTTCATCGTATGTTTTGGGACATCAAACTCCCTGCTCGAGCATCTGAAGTTTAGAAATTTTTAAATAAAGCAAAAATTGTATCAAATAAATCACTTTACCAGCCTTTGATTTTATTGGGTTGCATAAGTATACTTTTTGATAATTACAGCATTTATTCTTTAATAAGAATTATTCTATCAAACAAAACACAAAAGCACAAAATGAATCAATATATACACAAACCCAAAGAATGACCAACATAAATGAATGACAGACGTAAAGCCTGCCAGCAAAAGCTGAAAAAAGTGCCAATTGTTGAAATAGCTAGAATTTATATATATTATTATTATTGCTGCTTATATTCTCTTCTGTATCTTTAACTAAGCTACGGGCCTAAAAATTGTAAAAGTCTGCAATAGCTGGGCACAACAATCACAAAGTTTGGATCAGCTGTAAAAGGTTTAAAAAACAAAATAAAAGTGGAAGAACACATTTTTAGACTCGAAAAGTGAGCAAAAGTAGCTGGAAAATCACAGTGTAATCTATTTTTTCAGTATATGATTTTAACTGAACACAAAAAGCTTCTTTTATTTTCCTGAGAAAGTCGATGAGTAAAAATTAAACTCCCCTGGTTTCCTTCTCCCTTACTGGTTTGAATCTGAAAGACAAAAACAAACCGGAAAGCTCAACAAGAGTCAGGCTGAACAACGAGAACAAATTTATTTAGATTTGTTTCTAACAACCTGAAATTCTTTACTCTTCAATCACGCTACCGGCCACCGTAGAGGTGGATCTTGACAAATGACACAGTTTCCCAATAGTCCTTGTGTCCTTTTTCATAGACAACAAAAATGTACTTCTCATCTTCTACCGAGCCACTGTTCAGCGTTGTTATGCAGGAGTACGCACTTGGTCCTTCCCATATCTGGAACACTTCATTTTCCCATGATAACCCATTCGTTAAAGACCACTGTAACGTCAGATTCACTCCTGAGGGGTGGAGCAAGTTAGTTTGTTTATTCTGTCCTTTTGTTGTACACATTTTACAGACATTCTTTAAGTACGGAAGCCTATTGCTGTCAGTGCAAGAAAAAAATAATAAAGGAGCCGTATCACATGACATGAATGCTTGTCTTTATTATGGGATACTAAAACCTGTTACTGTGAGACAGTGTTTAATAACTCATAATAATGAGAATGCTCGTAACAGTAAAAGATAGACATCTCGTAGGATGTTTGAATCACCTCCAAGAGGAACGGAGGGAGAACATTCAGTCAGCGGGAGTCCTTTTATGCCTTTTAAGAAGCTGGAATTTGTCAGTAACCTTTTATTTTGAAATTGCAATGCTTAAATGAAACCTCTTTTGACACAAAAAGCCATTGTTCTGCAGTTTTCATCCTTTAACTTAGGCTGAAAATCAAAAACTGGAATAACCGACTCATTCATTCATATTAGAACATGCCAACATATATCACCATTTCACCATTACAACCTTTCTTGTTACTACGAGATAGTAAACATGCTAATACGAGAAACATTCTCATTACAACCAATTTAATAGGTTGTTATAAAATTGAAAGTTTTCCGTTAAAACAAGATTTATATCAAGTAATATGAAACGTTCTTGGTCTTACGGTACATTTAGCCTTTATTTTTTTCTTGCACTGGTAGAAATAGGCTTCCGGTATTATTGCAATGCCCCACAATAAATATGTGTTCTTACTATGTTGATTATTGGAGGGGTTGGTGAAGTACAGCACTCCATTTTTTTGCAGAGCTCCAGCTGCAACGACTGGATCCACCAGTTTGTAGTCAAAATACAGCTCATCCACAGGGAGAGTCAACCCTCCGTCCAGACTTCGGAGGACAATGCGACACCGACAGTGGTAGGTGTTCTGGTTGCGCACGTTGATCATAATGCTGCCATCCGGCATTTCAACTGGCTGCAGAAAAAAAAAGGGTTAGATGAAGTGATGGTGATAAAAACAGAACAGTAATGCAGCAAAGAGAAAAATTATTAAATTAAATTAAAAACACAAAACTATGAATGCAACAGTTATATTTGTCCACTAGAGGGGGCAGATACCAATTCAAAGTAGAAATAAATAAGGTTTTCGGGTGTTCACGATAGGGAGCCTCGCCCATCTACTTCTGCAACATGGGTCCCCGAAAGAACGAAAAAATGAATGCAAGTCAATGGGGCTAAAAGCTCTATTTTCTAATTCCGCTTGTTTTGTGCCATGGATTTCACATATGATGTCCGTGAATTTTAAAGAAGCATTTTGATACCAAGAAAGCGCTTATTTTCGAACGGGGGAAATGCTATTTTAGGTTTTGTGTGAAAATAAGTCTACGACTACAAATGCGCTTCACAGAAGTGACATCATCGAGCGAGACACGGAGAAAAAAAGAGGGAAATGGCTGTAAATTCAGCAAACTTCAAATCCTTCCCACAGGAGGAAATAACCACCATAAATTTGGCTATTTGGTAAGTTGCAGCTATGCTAGGGGAGAGGAGATTATGTGGTGATGTTACATGTGCGACGTGCCAGTGTAGTCATGTTAATTACGAACTTTTACAAGCTGATAAATCTCAAAGTATGTGACTGGTGTGGTCGAAACATCCATCGTTACTGTTAACAGATTCAGTGACTGATGATGGTGCTCCCAATTATTACTCATTCCTCATAGGTGTGTTTGTCATGTGATCATGCCATGTGCTCTCCTATTTAAGCTGCACCTGTACCAATAAACGATTGATTGAGTGTTCTCATTGCATCTAGACTCCAGTCATGTTTGTTCTCTCCAGACACAAGCAAGTTTAGGCCAGTATCTATTTGGGCTCTGTTTAACAAGTTATGGGCCCAGGCTCGTTTGTGTTTGTGCAAGTTTGTGTGAGTAGCCACTGCAAGCCAGTTTGTTTGCAAGTTTTGGAGTACTACCACCATGAGCGAACGGACAAGCCACATTGGTCCCGCCTTGTGTTTGATGGAGATGAAAAAAACTACGAACTGTGGGAGACAAAGTTTTTGGGCCATCTGCGGTTGCAGAAATTGAAGGACACAATTTTAAATGGGCCTGATGAGGATGCGGATGCAGAAGCACAGGCTGAGGATGCAGGGAAGAATGCTGAAGCATATGCTGAATTGATTCAGTTCCTTGATGATAAAAGTCTGTCCCTGGTCATGCGAGAGGCTGCAGATGATGGGCGTGGTGCACTCAAGATTTTGCAGGACTATTATGCTGGCAAGGGGAAGCCCCGCATTGTTAGTCTGTACACAGAGTTGACTGCCTTGCAAAAGATGAGCAGCGAGAGTGTGATTGCCTTTGTCATACGGGCTCACAGCGCTGCAGAATGCTGGAGAAGTATTGAGTGATTGACTATTAGTTGCAATGGTTTTGAAGGGCCTTCCAGAATCATTTAATCCTTTTTCCCTTTTTATCACTCAAAGTGAAGAGACTCTCTCTTTTGCAGACTTTAAGACAAAGTTGCAAAGTTATGAGAGTACTGAGAGTATCCACACAAATGTGGCTGATGACAATGTCTTAGGGGCCTGGGCATCACCAAGGAAGGCCTGCATTCCAGCAGAAGCAAGGGCACGGGGTACTGAAAGCAAGGAAATTGAATGTTTCCGTTGTGGCCAGAAAGGGCACAAGGCAAGACGGTGTCATCGTGGTCAACAGCGGTACAGCCAAGGAAAGAATACTGCATGGCAGGGAGGACGGAAACAGCAGCATCAAGATAATGCATGTGGGGTGTATGGAGAGACGGACGACACCTTTATCTTCAAGCTGGTGACCAGTGATCGTCGATCGAAGGGTAGTGTCACCAGAAAAGGGTTGATGGTTGACACCGGTGCAACATTGCATATCATCACAGACCTGACCAAGTTCAAGAGCTTCGACGACTCATTCCAGGCTGAGACGCACTGCGTAGAGCTGGCAGATGGTACGAGGTGCAAGGGGGTTGCCGAGCAGAGAGGGGAAGCAGAGGTGTGCCTGGCCGGCAACAAGGGGTGGCACCTCGTAGCTAGACTGAAACAAGCACTGTATATCCCCACTTATCCCCAAGATATCTTCTCTGTGAGAGCTGCAACTTCCAACAGGGCAACGGTGATCTTCAAGGAGGGTGAAGACATCCTGCAGTACAAAGACGGTACATGTTTTGTCATTCATGAATATAACATACTGATTTATTTGCCTACTAAGCCACCGAACAATGACTGTGATGATACATGTATGGGTTGTCATAATATCCAGACGTGGCATGAGATTTTGGGACACTGCAATTTTGACGATGTCCAGAAGTTAGAGAGCGTTGTAGTTGGTATGTCAATAAAGGGCAAAGTATCCAAGCCTATGCAATGTGATGTGTGTGTTAAAGGCAAGTTCACTCAGAGCAGGAACAGGAAACCTGATGTGAGGGCCAAGTCAGCTTTAGAGTTGGTACATGCAGATTTGGCACGCCCCATTGATCCTAAGTCCAGAGAAGGCTATAGGTATGCTCTGTCCTTTATCGATGACTATTCAAGTGCAGTGTTTGTGTACTTTCTGAAAAACAAAAGTGACACAGTGGAAGCCACAGAGCGGTTCTTAGCTGACACAGCCCCATATGGTAAAGTAACATGTATCAGATCTGACAATGGTACTGAGTTTACTGGGCAGGGTTATCGAGCACTACTTCGTAAGAACAGAATCAGACATGAGACATTAGCACCATACTCACCACATCAGAATGGTACTGCTAAGCGGTACTGGAGAACTCTTTTTGACATGGCTAAATGTATGCTCTTGGAAAGCCAGTTAGCAAAGGAGCTATGGCCATATGCAGTACAGACAGCAGCAGTGGTGAGAAATAGATGTTTCAATAATCGTACCAGACAAACACCTTACTTTATGCTGTCAGGAAGGAGACCCAATTAGTCCAGGATGTAGAAGTTTGGTACTGTATGCTATGCCTATAGACAGGACAGGAAAAAGCCAGACCCAACGTCTGACAAAGGTATTTTTGTTGGCTATGACAAAAACAGTCCAGCCTATATGGTCTATTATCCTGACAGTAGAAAGGTGATGAAACACAGACTGGTGAGGCTCATCTCAAATGATGGAAAGGAGACTGTTGACATGTCCGATGATAATGAAGTTTGTGTATAGTACAACCAGACCTGACCCTGATGAACATAAGCAGTTCGACATCCCAGAGACTAGGCAAGACCTAGATAAGATAAGCCTGCAGCCGGCTGAGGTCAAGCCAGAATCAGTTTCCCCACAGAGATACCCTAGAAGAGAGAGAAGGAGAACAGACTTCTATGGGGTGGAGATGGATCAGGCTCAGATCAACATTGATTACTGCTACAAGATAAATTTCCAATATACCTCAAACTTTCAGAGAAGCCGTAGCTCCATCCAACTCAAGAGAGTGGGTAGATGCAATGGATGAGGAGATTAAATCATTGAGGGATAACCACACATTTACTCTGACCACCCTACCTGAGGGAAAGAAAGCAGTGGGGGGTAGATGGGTGAATTCTATCAAAAACAATGCTGATGGATCTGACAAGTACAAAGTCCGTTATGTCGCCAAGGGGTATAGTCAGGAGAAGGGTATAGATTATGGAGAAACCTTTTCTCCTACCGCTAACCTTACCGGTGTTAGAGTGTTAATGCAGAGAGCTGCTCAAGAGGATCTGATTCTCCGTCAGATGGACGTTAAAACAGCTTTCCTACATGCACCGATTGTGAGATTTACATGAAGCAGCCAGAAGGATGATGTAGTCTCAGACAAATGAAAAACTTGTGTGCAAACTTGAGAAATCATTGTATGGACTAAAGCAATCAGGTCGAAACTGGAATAAAATGTTACATGACTATCTGTGTGAACACACCTTTGTACAGAATCCAGCAGACCAACGTGTTTACAAGAGAGAAACAGAACATGAAAAAGTAGTAATATTGATATGGGTGGATGACTTGATTATTGCTGCTAGTGATGAGAGCCTTAAAAGCTGTCAAAGAAATGCTTGCTGAGGAGTTCCACATGAAAGATTTGGGAAGACTGAAAACTTTTCTAGGTATCTCTTTTTACCAGTGTGATGGAAGTGTGACTATGTCACAGCACAGTTATGGTGGCAAACTGCTTCAAAAGTTTGACATGCAGGATTGTAAAACCTAGGTCGACACCTTGTGAACCGAAATTAAATTACACTGATGGTGATGAAAAACTGCATGATCCCAGGAAATATAGAGAGGCAGTGGGAAGCCTGATCTACCTGACCACATGCACTAGAGCTGATCTGTTGTTAGCAAGTTGTCTCAGTATTTTAGTGAGCCAACAGAAAAGCAATGGACAACTGTAAAGCATGTACTGAAATATCTGAAAGGCACAAAAGACAAGATCCTCTGTTACAGGAAATGTGGTGAAGGGTTAAGCTTGTTAGCTTACAGTGAAGCAGACTGGGCCGGTGATGCGAATGACAGACGGAGTACATCTGGTTATTGTGTTAGCCCATGTAGGAATGGTCCTCTGATTTCTTGGAAGACCAAAAAGTAGCCAACTGTTGCATTGTCAACATGTGAGGCTGAGTACATGGCATTGGCTTACACCATGCAAGAGTGTTTGTATTCGACTCAACTGCTTGAACATTTAAACGATTATCGGTGTGATTTGCCTGTTATCTTTGAAGATAACCTGGGCACAAATATGCTGGCAAAGAATCCTGTTCAAAGACAGAGGTGCAAGCACATAGATATCAAATACCAGTTTGTGAGATCAACTGTTAACAATGGTGAAGTGTTTTTGGAGTATTGCCCAACAGATCAGATGGTAGCTGACCTTATGACTGAACCAGCCACAAAAGGGAAACTACTTACCTTTTCCATGTTTCTGTTTGGGGAGCAGCCAAGCAAAGATGATGTTCCTGTGTTTGTTTTTGCTTTGTTGATTGTGAATAATGTGTGAGCAAGCGGGGGTGTCAACGGATTCAGTGACTGATGATGGTGCTCCCAATATTCATTCCTCATAGGTGTGTTTGTCATGTGATCATGCCATGTGCTCTCCTATTTAAGCTGCACCCGTACCAATAAACGATTGATTGAGTGTTCTCATTGCATCCAGACTCCAGTCATGTTTGTTCTCTCCAGACACAAGCAAGTTTAGGCCAGTATCTATTTGGGCTCTGCTTAACAATTACTTTTGATTTAAACTGCAGTATAACATACGTGTGATCCAGGGCGTAAGGCTGAGCGGATTAGAAAATAGCTCTTTTAGCCCCTCATTTTTTCGTTCTTCCAGGAACCCATGAGCCAACCGGAAAGGGAGGAGACTTGGGCTCCGTATGGTATGAACCAAAAAGAAGAATGAAGGATGATAATAAATAAATAAATAAATAAATAAATAAATAATCCCGGGGGGTGGGGGTGGGGCCGGGTGGGGGGTGGGGGGGGCAGGATTAAACTGGCCAGAATAAGATGTTTCTTTGAGTGTTTACATAAAACCAGCAGAGTAGCATCATACTTGGCACTCATCAGGGTTAAAGTCCAGAGCTTTCTTAGGCTGGTTGTAAGGGATGCTCTTCATCGCTGCTCCATTATACCAGTTCTCTCCGTGGTCGTCACTCAGGATGCAAAAAACACCGTCTCCCTCTATCGTCCCATGTCCACAAACTACCAACCTCCCCTTGGCTGGGTGGTGTTTCTTCTGTAGAGGAAAAAAACACAAATAGGGTTCAAATTTTAAATTAGACATGAGCTCACTGCTGAGATGAAAATTGTGTTTTATTCAACATCCTAATTTGTAAATTATCTTGTGAATACTTTTAGTTGTGTCGTATTTCAATAGTCACAACAAAAATTTTGATGAATAGTTTGTTTTATCAACTAAAACATTACATACAGTTATTTCTGCCACACTATATTACTTTGTAGATTTATGACATCATTAAGAAAATCAAGGTCATGTGGTCTACATTTGAACTAATTATAATACAATACAAAATAAGCTCCTGTCCATGTAGTTCACTGCCTTGGTATCAAACCATTTTCCCACCTGGATCCCAAAGCCCGGTCCAGCAAGGAAAGCTTTAACTCCAAGCTGGACCGACAGGTTTCTGGGCATGCTCCAGCTGAGGCCGTCATCCAGGCTCTCCACCATCATGGTGCTGGCTGGGCTGCAGTGGTAAAGGTGGAAGCAGTGGGAGTAGATCAGGATTATTGAACCAACTTCTTCGTCCACCACCACAGAGCCCAGGTTCAGCCCATCACTGAGGTAGTCATCGTTCACTATGAAGGCAGTTGGGGACCAGGTGTTCCCTAAGGAAATGATGGAAAACGCCAGCTTGATCCTTACCTTATTAATAAAATAGGTCACAGATCAGGTGTTTCTGCTACATTTCATCCAGATAAAAGATGTTTTTAAAGAGACAATGTGTAATTTCCCTGTTACTCTCTGGAAATATCCATCAAAATGTTGTTGAAATTGAATTAAGTGATGCCTTGTAACATATAACCATACAAATCAGGTCGAAAATACATAGGAGCAGGTCTAATGGCACCAGAAGGTATCAAACTGCACAAGAATTTGGTTTCACACACAGGTCAGATTTGCATTTTCGGTGCCGTGACGGCTCATTTTTTCAGACCTTCCCCCAGCGGCCAGACTGGACCAAGGCGACACTACGGACTGACTGGCCGGCTGAAATTACGCCTACCGCCTCTGATTTGTGAGAAGAATGAGCCAGTGGGGGGGGGTTGGGGGTGGGGGTTCCCGCATGCGCGATTCATTGTCATGCTAGATGCTGTTGAGTAAACTCTGTCTGTAGCACGGAGCTGCCATCCCAGAGCTGCCTATCAGTGTGGGAACGGGAGAATAGCATAGCTGTCTTTGTTTACCTTATAAGGGACGACACCACAGACTTTCCCGCGTGTATTACATGCCGCCCACAGGCTCGGGGATTTCTGCATTCCTGAGAAGTCCCTCGGATTTATATGTGAACACTACACCACCCGTTCGAGACCGAACTCACGCCATCCAGTCCGACCAAACCTTGATCTTGCCGACGCTAAATTGTAAGCGCCATAAGTCTCTGGGCGACACCATATTGAACGCCATGTTTTCTTCTACGGGAGCCTGTGAGGACAAAATGCATTTACTGATTTGTAACAAATGGTTACAAAACTTTCACCATTCATAAACATTGTTGTTTTACACATTTACTGCTTCACTCGTTGCCAGTGATGAAAGGGAGTCTGATGTGCTTGTCCTTTTGCTGGAGGTTGTGCTCTCAGGGATTTTTGACCCTAATGGCCCTCCGTTGGTAAGGCACTTATGTACTTTTTTTAAATGTTCTTTAATGCTCATTTATTTGGCAGACGCTTTTATCCAAAGCAATGTACAATTGTTAACCTACAGGGGATGTTGTGATCTGTGGGGGAAACCAAAGTACCCAGAGGAAACCCATGCATGCATGGGGAGAACATGCAACTCCACACAGAAAGGCCACAGCCAAGTTTTGAACCTGCAATCTTCTTGCTGCGAGGCAACAGTGCTAACAACTGTGCCACCACGCAGCCTCCTTTCGCCAGGGAAAATACACACAATCACTTTAAAGACTCAGGTAAATAAACTACCTTTATTGGTGGACCGTCTCATGGCGATAAACTTTGCTCCAATGTCATCGAAAGACAACTTCCTGGCTTCACTAAAGGCCAGCAAGCTTCCATCCCGGGTGAAGGTGATGAGTGGGATCCTGAAGGTGTTCACTTCCCCCTGAACTCCACTCACCCACAGAAGCTGCTCCTCGTACACCAGGGGATCAATCTGAACAACACGAGACAGGTAATCCCAGGTAAAATAACAAGGCTAACAGATGATGTACCTGGATTACCACATGTAGCAGTAACCAGTTTGGGCTGGTGTGTTACCTTTACCTGTAGCATTACAAACACAGAGGCAGTCTGGTGGGCAAATTGAAACATGTAGGAGTCTTTAATTTTTCAAATCCTACTGAATATGAAGTCAAATCAAATTATTTTAAGAAATGTATCAAGATGCTTCACAGCAAAGCCTGAAACCATGATTATGCCTCCACCATGTTGTGCAATGAGCTGCAGACACATTTCCCCCCCTGTTCAGTAATACAAATTTTATAAACAATCATATTAAGATTAACCACTGCATAATTCCATGTTACCTTCGATCCAGTTTTTCCATTTATTGCTAAAATGAAACAATCCCATGTAAAATCTATTTTTTAGCGGATTATTTGTCTTTTAACTACAGATCCGACCAACTTCTCGTGTCTTTAATGTATTACATAGCTTCTTCCAACCTAAATGAAACCTTTTATTCGCCTCGACTAACTTTGTTGCTTGGCTGTATTATCCGTCTCTTACCTGAGACTTGTTGGTACAGACACACAACAGTACCGAGAGAAAAACAACCTGACTTCCGGTTCCAAAGAAGAAAAAATGCTCAAACTTCATTTTGAACTTGACTATCAAACGAAAAAGAGCTGAACGTCAAACTACGGCGGAAAAAGCAGAAAAGAAAGTAAAGTGACCCGTACACATGGACAAAGAACTAAATAATGCGGTGTCAAGTGACCAACGTGTGTGGTCACGTGACTGCAGTCACCTGCCAAAATAAAAGCAGAGGTATTATAGTAGAAATTTTGCAGATGTTCATGTCATAAGGTTTGACATTTCTTGCCGTTTTAAACTAATGTGTTGTAATAAATCATTATTTACATTATTAGTAAACTTTATTTAAAAAATATAAATATATTTTCCCCCCAGATGTATGTAGAGATTTGAAAAACTGGTCTTTTTTATGTGTGTACATAAATATTTATGGAAAATGTGAAATAGAGCAGTTTATGGATTTGTGTTAAAAAATAAACTTTCATTCATTCATTCATTCAAATGTAATTTTCTACAGTACTGTACACTTTTAATGGGAGTAGTGATGTAAAAACTTTTGGTATTTATTGTTATGATTGATATTTATTAAACCTTAATAATACGCCTTTTTCACATGTACATATCATTGTGGGGTGTAATGATCACTGAAATAACATTTAAATAGACAACTTTGAGTATCCTGTTTTTAATTTCTATATTTGCATGACTTTTCAGATATAAATGTTTTATTTTGAGGGAAATATTATGCAGTTTGCACAAATAATGAATAATTTGCTGCATGGCCTTAGTTGGTGCTTTTATAATTAGTATTTGCTTTATTCTTTTTAAATTCACAGCCAAGTTCATGTTATTTTCTTGTAGTGGCACCATGTTTCTGTATTAGCAGGTTTGGATATTTAACATTCATGTGTTCAGCAAAAGTAACATGTTTGTGGTCTTGGCATTGGTCTCGCTGAACTTCTGGATTAATGTGTGACAGTTCCAGTAAAGGTGCAGCTTGATGCCAAAGATAATAAAGAGTCATCCTAAAAGTTAATGAAAACCCAACATGCCATGTGTCAAAATGACAAAAACATGTATTCTTACTAAAAACACAGAGATTAGAAATAGGAATTAATAAGTTTAATTTTAAAAATTGCTCTTCCTCGAAGAGATGACTATACAGTTTGCACTTCCTGTGTTTAAGAGATGATCTGAAACCACATTCCTGCAGTCATGAGGCCCAGCTGATCTGAGTCACAAGCTAGAGAGAGAGAGGGAGAGAGAGAGAACGAGCTGAACACGTTTTGATGTGAGGATAACTTCTGTAGCGTTGGCTCCTCAGCCCTTTAGGAAGAATGTTTCAGGAAAATGAAAAACGCTCCAGCTTGTTCTGTTGATGGGATGAACTCTCATCTAAATTACAGGTAGGACAAGACCACTCCTGTCAAAACTTCTCGCTTCATTTATGCAGGTTTTCTTGTTTGATCTTATTTATAGGTAAGTAGCTTGAAAATCTAACAGGAAGAACATTTTTTGCATTATTATATGACTTAGTTTTATATAAAATCACCCCCAATTAAGGTGCTTTTGCTGCAGAAAGATCTTCATAGGTTTGTTGAAATAGCATGTTTATCCATTAGAGTTCTGCTGTACTTAAAGAGGAAGTGACGTACTGAAAAAGCCTATTTACAGCAGTTGCAGCAGGGGATGTTAAAGTATGCTGTTTTAAGGTGTCGTGTTTACAAGCTGTGTGGCAACAAAGCGTTGAAGATGTAGCTTTAGATAGTTTGCAGACTTCTGCTTGTTTTTGTGCAAAAGAAACAAAATAACTGCGTGTCAGTGAGGCGTGACAGGCAAGGAAGTGAAAATGAAAGAAAAAAAACTCACAGGGTGGAGTTTGTCACACTTCACTGTCAAAATGCATCTCCTTCAGAGGTGACGGGGCAAGAGCGTGTGATAGAACCAGATGCACAGTTGGACTGAGTTTGGTTTATCTTTTCTGACACGATTGTATTTAACATACACAAATCAGGGGACTGACCTCCGAAGCTGTGGCTGAACATTGATGCAGCACTCTTTCTGTGCATTTACAGCTCAGATTTAAAATCCTAATTGATAAAAGAGCTCAGTGTGGTACACTAACCCTAATAATGTAGGGTTTGGTAAATTGAGTGCTTTAAGAGCTCTATATCAGGGGTGTCAAATATGTGGCCCGCGGGCCGGATCTGGCCCGCAAGCGGGTTAAATCCGGCCCGCGAGATGGTTGTGTAAACTATATTTTCATACTTTACAATGTAGAGTGAAAATAAATGCATCTTTGTGAGCAAGTTTTCTCTGTAATGAGTATAAATAAAACAAAGCTGCTCTCAAGGCTCACACAAGAACTTGAATCACATCCTGAAGTTGGCCGCCACTCAGGATGTGACTTCTGATATTGATGTGCTGGTGAAAGCTAAAAGATGTAAAGTAAAATGAGTCAAATATACTTTAAGTGCTGCATGAAACTGATCTAGCCATGTGATCTGTAAGCTCTGAATCACTAAGGAATGTTTTTTAATTGATTTATTAATTTTTATTTTTTTCAAATTTTCAAGTACACTTCAGGTGTTGTACTTGTACTATTTTGAATACACTGTCCTCAGGCTCCAGCCTTGTTTTATATTGATTGTATTAAAACAAAGAAAACAATCTGAAGTTGTTTTTAATTTACCGGTCCGGCCCACTTGGGACTAGATTTCCCTCAATGTGGCCCCTGAGCTAAAATGAGTTTGACACCCCTGCTCTATATATACTACCTCTACTTATGACCAGTAAGCTGTGATACTCCATCTAAATATAGAATATCAACCCAGCTTGGTCTTTACTGTGTTTATCAATCAGAAGATTCTAGGTTTCTTTATTTATTAAGGGATTGATTCAGAAAAGAGTCAGGTTTATGAAAGTAAGAATTTATTTTACCAACAATTAAAACGTGACAAGTTAACCAAGCATTTACTGTGATGTATGAAACCTATGTGTGAATGCGATGTTATCAGAACTTCCGTATCTAGGAGAGCGTTAAGCCATGAAGTTGACGCTATCTGCGTGTCTACTTCACCCATTTTCGGAGACCCTCTTGGTGGATCCGAAGGTCAGAGAGGTGGGATGACCTCTGGCACCGGAGGGCTGTAGAATACCGTGGCACCGACCCTTCAGTCCAGAGACGTCTCGGGTCACGACAGATGGATGGAACCGCGTGTCTGGGACTCTGAAGGAGTCTAAACAATATCAGCTTGTTCTGCAGGAACTGTTGCTGTATCAGCTTTGCAGGTGCAAAATAGGTTTTGACGACGTGTCAAAAGCTTTGATGGTTAAAGAGGGTTTTGCTTCAGATGGCCGGTCTGAAGCTTTCTCTAGAACTGAGGAACCACCAGAGTAATCTGGTTTTAATGTTCTCATGTTATAATTTGTGTAGCCAACCAGAGGTTGACAAGTTTGAGGAATATTACCAAGTTTCTCAGAAACACGCCTTCTTTGATACCGGACGCTCTGATCTGGGTAAAGGACTATTTATGTGTCACGAGTTTAACCTTACTTTGTCCTTGTGTGAGTGCAAATGGTTATGGCCTTGTCACATCAACGTGCTGAAACATATTTCAATCACTGTAATCATAACATAACGTTCATTTATTTCAGATCACAACATGCCCTATAGGTTATAAATTGTAAGTCGCTTTGGATAAAAGCGTCTGCCAAATAAATAAACATAAATAAATAAACAAACATTTCAAACATCAATCATTGAGCACAGATTAATGAAACATTTCATTATATTATAATTATTATAAGTAGCAATAAACAAACGTTTATTTAATGATTATCTAGCTTATAAGTTGTAGAAGTTCATACCTGATTTAGGAAATCATTCTTTGACTTAGCAACTAATCCGGGCTGCGAGTGTTCCTTATATGGAGGCATGAAGAATCCTGAAAGATTGGATCTTGAGGAGAGAATGTTATTGTTGACATTTCGTTATCTGTGTTCAGAGCTGCAGGCTCTGAGCTCCAGCTGGTGGGATGGAAGCAGGCTGATTTAGAGAGGACACATGCAGTCTCATGTCTCCTTGTTGACCAGATGTTGAAACAAACAGTACCTAACACTGACCATTGCAATGTTACAATAAATTTAAGACCTCTGTGGTGGTGGTACCCTAACCCTAATAAATTTAAGAATTCAGTGGCAGTGGTAGCCTAACCCTAACTAATAAAGTGACAGCCTTTGTGAAAAGCCCTGCTCTCTGAAAGCAGAAGTAATCTTGTTTCCTGGTGTTTGTCATGCTTCTTTCATGCTAAGGGAACAGTGAGCCAGCTTATCAGACAGGTAACCGCTGGCCTTTTTCTAAAAGTTATCTGGCACAAGCCCGATTCTTGAACTGTGGAAAAGTTCAACCTTTTTCATGCAAACAAGAGCTCAGCAGCTTGGATGTTTCTACTTTGAGTTTTTGCATTCTTTAGAATAACCATCATGGTTTGAAATAAAGAGGTTTCATACTGGGATATCTGGTGTTGCCATGCATGCATGCATGATCTGAAATAATCAGCAAATAATGAACCTTTGCAAGATATCTGGCTGTTTTGTTGTTGCACAAACTAAAAAAAACTACAAGTGTTTGATCTATTAGAACATCACAGTTCAAGGCCTAAAACTCATTTGCCGAACATAAAAGCTTCTTCTAATATGTGGGCGGCAAAACCCAGTGGAAATGCAAACCTGTGCAGGTTTGTGCTTGCTATAAAATAATAAAAAATACATAAATAAACCCCAAACCACATCCAACAAGTTTCTCCTGTTCTAGCCTGGAGATGTGATTCAGCCGCATTAATGCACGTTGAACTGAGGACAGAAATTAAAAGGAAATTTAACAACGCTGATCAACAAGACAATTCAGAGAGCTCTTTGGGACTGTGTGAGTGTGGATGGAGAAAATAAAATAAACCAAGAAAACACCAAACCACAGAAGAGGCCCTGTTCAGTTATGAACAGCATTAAAAGTATTAAATCAATGATTTGATCTGAATAATACCATCATAATTTATGGTTAATTGTGCTTCACAGTATCCAGGCTTGAAATCAACGTCTTAGGTTTTACTGGAGATAAATAAAAACACATTAAACTGCTTTAAACTGGGAAAACCTTAAAATACCACTATTATTAATTAACGACTAGTTAATGTAACCATTAAGATGAATATTTTAGTGTTAACTCTTGCTTTCTTGTAAAGATTTTAACTAATACTATTATTTTTAGAGATTGAAAAGCATTTATTTCCTTGTTTATTTAAGAGGCTTCATGCCAATGGTGATGTTTTTCTTCTCCTTCAGCACATGGTGACATCGGGGATGATGGAGGCCTGGGACGGGGATCACCAGGTGATGGAGGAGACAAAGGTGGATGTCAGACAAACCAGAAGAGACCAATCAGCCAACAACAATACATCCAACTGGTCAAATGGTAACTAAAACTTGTTGCTTTTTCGTACATTTGAAGAAGAAAAAAAAAAAACGTTTATTTTAGAAATTTTTTGTTATTTTATATTTTATTCTAGTGTTTGGGTTTATCTTATGGCCTTTATACTAAATAATTGCACTTTTCTTGCTATCTTTTAGACTCAAAAAATCTGAAGAAACAGGCATGACATAATTTTATGATGAAAGGCTTCTTCTGTATGTTTAAAAATATATTTTGGGTTAGCTTTATAACTCCTACTTTCCCAGCATTTAGAGGATGCGTTTTTTTGTTTCTTTACTCTTTTGAAACCTAAGAGCACCAAATATGGCCTCATCCAGTAGTTTTATTTCATCTTCTCCGTCCTCTGTGTGGTCATAAGGTCAGTGTGTCGTGGCGATGCCGAGCAGCTCCATCCTAAACCCCAGGTTCGATCTGTCTCAGTGTCGAGGGAAGCTCCAGCAGGATGGTTTTGAGGTTGGTTCAAACTCTGACCAAAGAGGCCTTTCTGGCTGTTTTCACTGGCTGTTTGTATGCTCTGTGTGGTTTTATCACGGTAGATTCCTGTCACTGACATGGAGGAGCCTCTGAAAACAGCCCTGGATGTTTCCTCCATCAGGAGATACATGGTTTTCAATTCGGGGTTTTTCCACTTCCTACTGGCACCGGTAGGAACTGCCTTTATCTTTTCTATTTTTCAAGGGTTTTTAAAAAAAACTTCCTTCAAAATTTTGGCAGGTTTCTTGTTTTAAAGGGGACATATAACATTTTTCTTAGGTTTTAATAGTTCTATGATTGATTCAAAAGATGTTCAAGAAGTTCTTTTCACAAAATCTCCCCCGTATTAACCACTTTCAGCAGTTTTAGTCTTGACATTTTCCATACCTTCCAGAATGAGCCATTTCAGGGCTGTGTTGCTTTAAGAAAACAAGCAGAAGTTAGCCACGCCCACCCATACTCTGACTGGCTGCTATAAACCGTGTAGCTCCCATATCTGGTAACTGGTTCATGCTTCTCCGTCAGCTCCGCAAGGGACAGACACGCACGGATTGACGGAAGTGTTTTGTTCTCATACTTCTCCGTCTCCTGGAGAGTGTTGCAAAGCAATTGCCCGGCAGGACAGCAGGGGGCGTAGCACTGTTCTGTGGTATCCTGTCATGTATCGGTCCAAGATCGTGTGTTTATATTGTGTTTTTTTGTATAGAAGAGACTTTTTAACACGAACATATTTGTCTCTCATTCTCCTCCATCTCTTCATGCGCTCGCCACTTCTAAACCCACGTTTCCTGTCATTTCCGTCCACACATAAAACGCTTGCTGCCCATCTTTTCACTCCTCCAGTCACGGGGAATTAAACGTTCATATTTTTAGAGTTTTTTCGCGAGGTATTCTTCAAGCTTCTCCGTGTCTGCCGCTAGTTATCCTCGGCTCTCTTTGTGTTTTTGAGGGCGCAATGGCGGCGCTGTAAACAACAGAGGCGTCCTGACCAATCACAAGCTTGCGTTGTCCGTCTCGACTGACGGATGTTTAGAAAAGAGAGCTCGACTCCGTCTGTCCTTGCGGAGCCCTCCAGCAGGTCCGCAAGGACGGATAATGGTGTTGCGTGTCTCCGCACTGACGCAGACGGAGAAGCATGAATCAGCCCTAAGAGGGGCTTGGAGTAGAGCCGCTGCTGCTCCACCCGTAGCGACACTTTTTTCCACATGATAAGTGGTTGTATTCTTATTTCCCCGTTTGTGACATCACAAATGGGACCTTTTGAACACGGCTCATTTTAGCCACATAATTCCTAGAAAAGGAATGAAGTTTTTACAGACAGTAGAATCCCATGTGGCAGCACAAAAGTATGCAAAAGATAATTTTGCATAATATGTCTCCTTTAATGACCTAAAACATTCATTGGCTAAATGAAAAATGTTACATAGTGCAATTTAGAAATGATCTAGCAGTGAAAAGTTTTTTAGACACTTTTATTTAGAAAATCTAATTATTTCAATGACTTTGCTTCACCAGGTGATGTATGTGGTGGTGTGGTGTGCCGTCTTCTCCACTCTCCACCTCTACATAAGTGTCAGTGATTACTGGGTCCTCTGTCTCTCCGTCAGCCTCGTCTCTATCCTCCTCACCACCGCCATTATCTACATCCTCCATCAAAATAACAAGGAGGTAATAGGCGTGTTTGTGACGGCGGTGTGACATTTGGAGCTGGAGGATGTTACAGCTAGGATGTTCTCATGAATCATGAATGTCCAACTGTTTCTGCGTCAGATCAACATCAACATAGATGTTCGGTTGGTCCAGGTGAATGAGAGGATGATCAAATACAAGCTGCTGGTTGGTGTGGCTGACTGGGTGCAGAACTGCACTGGAAAAATGCAGGTTTGTCTTCTGAAATTAGAAATTGTTTTGTGGATAATTTTAGAACAAATGTAAAAGAGTTTAAGGTTTCCTTGAATATTATAAACAATATTTACTTACACATTAACTCCTTTCTAATTACGTTTTCCTGCTGATCCAGAGACAAAGTCAACTTTTTAAGTTGAATCTGGCTTTTTTTTTTTGCCAAATTAAATGAGTGAAGCCTAAAATGAATTAAATTTAATTTTGAAGAAAATTAAGAGATTTCTAACAAAAGTAACTCACCACTGAATGTGATCAGTGTGAGAGTGAGATCTACAGCTGCTGTCCTCACCTTTTTGTGTCTCTGTAGTTGTTCTTTGTGTACTGGGACATGTCCCTCTGTTTGAGGACACTGACTGAAGCTTTAGATGAGAGCTGCTTTGTGGCTCTCGAGACTCAGGTGAGTTGATGATTCCAGATGTTTTAGAGATTAAACTCATTTGTTAACTTAGGTAAAGGTTTGACAGAATGACTGAGTCCATCACGTCCTGTAGAACAAACTGGAGAGCAGGATGTCACATCTGGTCTTGGTGGCCAAGGAACCTCCTGTTGACCCTGAGGTCGGGGGCTCAGATGAGGAGCAGGACTCAGACGAAAACAGGCCTCTGCTGAGGAATGGGGACACGAGATGCAGTGCCTCATCCAGCCCTAGAGGAGGCGCTATACTCCCCTCTAACTTCAGTTTGGTCCCTGAGGCTTCTTTACCTGCTCAGGTGAGAATCATTTGGGTTCCTTTCAGTCAAAGGAGCTTCTGTACAGCAACATAAATGACACATCTGTGTCAAGTCTTTGTTCACAATCCTTCCCGCATCCATGCTTCCTGGTTCTTGAGCCAATCATATGTGAAAGAGGGGGTTGCACCATGCTGCATAGACATTTGTAATTAAACACCTGCAAGTCGGGCATCTTTTTAGTATTCCTCTAATATCAGTTAAACGAGGCTAGAGGCTAATGATGAGTTATCAATGCTAACGGTGAATTAGAAAAAGATAGTCGGCTCTGAAAAAATCTCAAGCTTCTTTTCTGTTTTTTGTTTTTGTATTTCTAGTGCACATGAAGAAATCGACAATAAAAGCTTTCTTATCTCTTCAATTACCCAATCTCAGGGTGAAATGTATTTACCTGACAACTTACGACTCGTCTTCACTTGTTATCTAGAATCTGCTGGCCCTGATCCGTAACTAAAACAGTTAGAGTGGGCTTGTTTATTTTGACACGTGAGCTGCAGTACCCAAATTTGACCACCAGATGTCATTCTTACCTCAAGCACCTTTAAATGGCATGTCTAAAGTAAAGATGATGTGCTTGGTTTGTAATGAAAGGAGAAGAGATGAGGACAAAAGCTGAGATGATAAAGATAGGTATGATAATACAAGTTGTGTCTGTTTAGAGCAAAGCGCAGCAGCTGCTGGTGACGTACAGCGCCGCTTACGTGAAGCTGCTGATGTCGGACAGGCTGTCGGGGCCGTCCCACCACCGCCTGCGGCCCCGGAGGAACCACTGCACCACCGCGCCCCTGTGCCTCTGCCAGTTCATCATGAACAAAATCATTCGGTGACAAAACCTCAGCGACCTGGAGAACAAACTGACTTTCCTTAATGTGAGAAAATAATCGCATTCATGATGAACTTCTGACTCTTTGGTTGTTTACATGCAGACACCAGCTCTGTGTTTGCCCCTCCTGGATGTTTGTTTGTTTGTTTGCTTCCTGCCAAACATTGTTAGCGGAGAGAACAGCGCTTGGTTCAACTGCTGGGAAACAATGTTTGTACCCGACAATCACAGACAGTTAAATTATTTGTATAAATAATAGATTTTTGGGGATTTTTTATCTACAGGATGCTAAAGCTGTATACGAGTGTTTTTATCCATGCTTATGCTTCTATATTCACTACACCTACTAGAAACTAATTATATTTATTTGGCAGCTGCAACTTTTCAGATTATAAATTTTATGTAGATGAGCATAAATTGTACGTATAAAAGTTTATAAAATAAAAGGTTTACAAGAAGCTGTTGGTCCGACTTTTTAAAAACTCCTCATTAATTCAAATGCAGGCGATAGTGAAGTTTTATGAAAAACATCATAAAAAATAACTCCTAGACTTTTGTCACAAATTCACATCAAACCACTTCTGGCCTTAAAGCCAGATGCCTTCCAGTGGCGGCTTGTCCATAGGGGGCGCTAGGGTTTCACTATCCCCAACATGATGGAAGAAGAACAATATACAAAGTTAAAAAAAAAAGTCTACAATATGTATCGACCTTATAGCCCCCATGAGCCCTTGTGTGAATTATGGATCTGACCTCCGGTCCAACATTTGTTTACATGCCATCTGTTTGTGCTAATCCACTTTTTATGGGCTTTCTAGATTTAGGTTTAACAGCAAAAACCTGTCAAATTCAACACCTCTACTGCCCTCTGGTGGAGGACCTAGAGGTGGTAAGGGCCAATTTTATTAACATTAGCCAATAAACAGATCAACTTTGCTGACTAGTTTTGATTTTTTCTCATCTTTTCACAATTCATGCTTTACATACCAATATTTCCTATTTTAAATACTGCTTTTGGTGTATTTAATGGCTGAAAGTGTTTTCAACCACTCATATTTTGTGAACCACTGAGAAAATAAACATTTTTTAATAAATAAATGCATTTAATGAAATATAAATAAATTAAAGAAAAACAAATAGATAAATATTGAAAATTAAAAATAAGAAATGTATTAAATGAAAATTTTCTCCTGATTTGAAAATAAAGAGCAACTTGTTTTATTCCTTAATAAAAATAGCTTTTTAAGCTGCAGTTATGAATCTAAAGGGACTGTTTCCTGCTAAAAAAATAAATATTGTTTTACAGATTATTAACACCCTCAAACAGGAAAATGTCAAATAAACCATTAATCTCATAGACAATTTCTCCTCCTTCCACCATGTAATGAAATGAAATGACTGTTTTCCACCTAAAAGTCATTTTCCCCCTCTCCTCTGACACAGAACTAATCTGCATGACATATTGCCTCAAGATCTCATGCATTTGCTCTAAACTGCTTCTTTTCAAGCCCAAGAGAACAATGAAGATAAGGACTCTCTCCTTTTAATAAATCAAAGAACTCTATTTTTAATAAAGCTAATCAAACAAAGTGTTAGTCAATAATAAGATGTGACCAATCTGTGAATCAAAATATTAATTACTTTATTATAATCCTTTAGAATATAATAAGTAATATGACTTTAAATGTTTCCACTAGGACTGATTTCACGTACCGTTAAGAGACGACACATTGCTTTTACTGATCCAATCAGAATCTGCCAGATCTGACGGAGGCGTGGTTTTGGTGGTGCTTGGTAAACCTGTCATCTTTTCATTCGACCATAAACCAAAACACCCAAAGTATAAAACTATGCCCACGTCATCTTTAAGGCCAGTTCAAAGCGGTCAAGAGAAGTTGACGGAGTGGCCAATCAGTAACTTTCCTCTTCAGCCGAAAGAACCAACGACAGGCTGGATAAACCTATTGCCGTTCCACCTGCTGCAACGGTTCCTTTCAGAATAAAAGCTGAACTCACTGACCTTCTGGGTCCGTCTGACGCAGTCAACCAACTGTCGCTTTTTACCTGGAGACAGTCCAAAGACTAGTCTGTTGTACTGCTGACGCTGTTTCATCGGCTTCCGGAACCGAAAGAGGGGTTCGAGTACCTGGCATTCTGGATCTGTACGGAGGTCTCATTCTAAGGGTATGTGTGGAGCGACAACATGGCATTGAATGTGTTTTTGAGTCTCCTAATCAAAGCTCAGCTCAAGACATCACCTTCATTCCCACCAGAACTAATCTTTTCTTCAGATTTGCTGGTTCTGAACACCATTCTCCGTCTCATTTCACCTTAGCAACACCATACATTTAGTGTTAAAGTTAGTCTGGTTTTAATTTGTTTAGTAATAAATCTTTAACCTTTTAAAACCTGAATCTCTCTTCTGTTGTCTCTGAGTTAATATGAAGTGGTTACATAATCCCTGCAATAAAAAGTTCCAATCTTCTGGTTAAAAAGTACCCACAGATCCATAAGGTTGATTTCATATTTACCATGGAATCTCATGTCTTATGGCTCATGAAATAACATGTAAATTAATTCATTACAACCACCACCAGAGAACTCTGAAATGAGCCTTTATGCAATAAAAACACAATATGAAAGGTTTAGAAACCCGCCTGCTTGATGCAGAAGTGCAGGTGTTTTCATCCCGTCATCTTAAACCATCCCTTCACCCATTATTAGCCAGCAGGGGAGCAGCAGGATCACACAAACACAGCAGACCGTGTGATGGAAGAGTCCTGCAGCGTGAGGCCAAATTAAACGATCCCAGAGACACAGACTCACCTCAGGAAGCTAAACGGCTATCTGTGATCTTCAAGGCGCAGGTTGGCTCTTCTTCCCAACCTCCTTTCTGTCAGAGGTTTGATGATTTTAATTTAAAAATTACCATTTTAATCAATATTTATTTATTTTGAGCTCTAATTCAAGTAAAAACTAGTTCAGTTCACATTCAAACACAAGCCAAGTCCAGTTTAGATAAAAGATTCATGGATCTCCTCGAAGCATGATAATAGCTAAACTCATTTCAAAATCTTTTTGTTGCAGACTTGGTTTGAGATCTTCGTTTTATGAGGTGGAAAAACCAGCAGCTGCAACACAAATACCCACAAGAGCTCTTGTAATTAGACACAAGATTGTGAGAGCTTCTGTGGATCATGCTCTGACATAGAGGAAAAGAGAATGGAGAGGCAAAAAAGCGGGGCAACTATAAATAGCATCCTGGTGATGAGGGAGTGAAGAGAAGCCATCGAGACGGAGAGGATGGAGAGCTGGAAACCAGATGAGGAAATGAAGCAAACCCTTTTCCAAAAGTATCGCTCACAAATCTGAATTATTATTTTATTTACTCAAACAACTCAATTCAGAAGCAACCAATGCATGTTCAATACAGCCAAGAATATGAGAATAATAAACCCCACGGGTACACAGGTTTAGCTGCTTGAATGACCAACCCTTCAGATTGACAAGCTGGAAATAAACTCTGAACAGAAAAAAATAAATAAATAATATATATATAAACAACACTGTCCCTCATTTACATTTTTAACACCGATTTTCATTTAGTTGAGACTCTAGAGGTACTTTATTTGGCTTTTTAAAGAGAGATAAAAAAAATTAAATGTTTACTTTCACGTAAACGTGTAGCTGCAGCTCTGAGTTAAACAGCTGCTAGCCTGACTCTAAAAATACATGAAACACACCTGGTACTCCTGTACACCTCAATAATGAACATTTTATATTATATTTTAAATATTTACAAAGCAAATAATAGAGGTGCTAAAAGGCAGACTTAAAAAACATTTGACAATAGTCAGGATAGCAGCTTCCTGCATTTCTTTCGCTAGCATAAATTTCTTTTGTTAGCTACGCTTCATTTAGCACAGCTATCTGAGACGTTAGCATTGCTACGCGTCTCAACTTGATAGTATATATGTGGTTTTTGTGTTTGGAAAATAAAAAAGCTTTAAGAAATCACCATAAAAATTTGAAAACAAAAAACATGTGCAAAGATTTCCTCTGTTACATATTTCCCTAATTTCTTTTTAATGGTCTTCCAAGGATTTATTTGAGTTTGTAAATTGAGATGCTTTTGCTGATTAACAATTCAACATGTGTTTTTTTAAGCACCTAGCAGCCATTTTATAGACTATAAATGTTTTAATTTATATTTCTTCACAACATTGAGCATTTTGATATACAAACAGCTAGATGGAAATACAAGCAACTCAAATGTGAAGAAAAAAAAAGTTTACAAATTTATGTTTACAAATTTAGGTTTATGCTGGTTTACTCTAACAGTTTATTGCACCACATTCTACAGGGTGCTATTTGTAAGGTCACAAACAGTCATAACCTAACAGCATTATTTTGGGTTATTTAGCCCATCTTAAGAGAAAAAATGGAAGTTATTTTCAAAGTTATATTTTCACCATGTTATTCATACATTTATAAATGTTAATGATCCCAAATAAATATTTAATTAGCAAGCTAAATACTTAATTTAGAGTTAAATAATTATTTTCTAAGCTATTTGGGTCAGACCTAAATAGTTAGTAGGTAAAATAAATAATGAATTTAGAGGTTATTATTTATTTTACAAACTAAGTAGGTCAGACCAAAATATTTAATTTGTAAAATAAATATAAATAATTTCCTGACTAAATATTGAATTTGGAACTAAATATTTAGATCCCAGCTAAATATTTAGTTTGGAAAATAAATATTTAATGTGGAGCAAATTAAAACTTTAGTAAGTAAATGAAATATTTATTTAACAAACTCTGACCTAAATATTTAGTTTGTAAAATAAATATTTCACTCCAAATTAAAGATTTTGCTTCCTAACTAAATATTTAGTTGGGATCTTTAATATTCATGAATGCATGAATTGCACGGTGAAAATCTGATTTTGACAAATGAACTCCCATTATTCTTTTGCTCTTGTGATGTGCTAAATAACCCAAAATACTGCTTTTAAATGAGGACTCATTTGACTTTACAAATGGCACCCCATATTTCTCCCACAACAACCCAATTTTAAATGTCATTTCTAATAAAGCAGCAGAAAATATACTTTAAAATGTTTTAACAAATTAGTCTGATTAGTTAAACCTTGTCTGATGTTGTGCCAGATATATATATTTTTTTGGTTTTGAATATAAACACATGAGGATTTATAATATTGGTAATAAACTGTGCCATAAATCTGTTTTTTCTGTCTCCATTTATGTTTAGTGCCAACAAACATAATTTTCATAAAAAATTCTACAGTCTTTAAATAATATTTTCACTATAGAGACCAGTGGATGATAGAATGAAGAAATCTAGGTCCAATAATACAGAGATCAAGGAAGGGAGACTGTTTGTGCCACAATAGAGTAGAGGCATTTATCATATTTTTCTTTGCAACTGGAAACAAATATTAATTTCATAACCCCAGAAACTTCAGATTATTGTTAAGACTATAGCCGCCATATTTAGTCTCAGAGACAACAGCAACACTGCTGTTCAGCTCTACATTATAGAAACCAGATGTACACATCGAGTCTTAATACGTAAAACTAACAGAGACAAACAGAGGATGACATGCGGGGCTATGTTGCCTCATACAGCTAATGTTGCACTACTAACAGTGTCCGAGAGAGTAAATAGAAAGAGGTGTGCCACACAAAAAGGCTAATACTCTCTAAAATACTTGCAAAAACAATTTCTGCAGACCTAATATTTAAAAATGCAACACTTAAATCTCCCTATCTTAGTTTTGATGATACCTTGTTTGACATTTGGAAAAATACCGTAGCACGAACTTCAAATTTACGAAACACTCATTTGTGAGAGCATCTACCTTTTTTTGCACTGAAAGCCCATCAGCATGGATTTATGTTCATCATGCACTATAATACCTGTAAATGTAAACAGCTGTGTCATTTTATCCGATCACTACAAAGTGCAACGTCATCATCACGAGATACTAAGCCATTTCAGAGTATCGGATAGCTGCAATGAATCACTCCAAGTTACAGCAGACCAAGTCGATGCAAGGGTATATATAGAATAATAAATAACAGAATATAAATAAATAAACACATGATTTATAAATTATGAGACATTGCAGGTAAAGGAGCAGCAAGGGGAAATGGTGCACTTCTATTTCCCCATTAAACTTTAGCTAGCTAGATAATATATATGTATACGCTGTGATTTTCCATAGAGAGTTCAGGCCTGGTTAGGGTTCCCAGTCATCGTCGTTGTTCTTCGAGGCTATGATGACCACCACGATGAGGATAGTGCACAGCACAATGGAGGCAATGCCAACGGCCAAGCTGATGAAGGAGAAGTTGCGCGCCTCACGAGAGGCTATTTCCGCCGTCACCATGTCCCCTCTAGCTATCGCCATGCGCACCTGAGTGATGACAGAGAGAAGAGATGAGAGAGTGTTGCATAAAGAGAAGATGCATGAGTGGGAGCAGGAGCGAGAGAAAGACTGCAACACTGTGTGGATCAATTTCACTGCATCACAGGCTGCATGTGCAGGAAGAGGCCGCTGCACGCAACAGCAACACGGCAACATGCAGTGCAGAGCTCAGACCGGCACGTCTATGCCTCGTCAGCTCGGCTCAACTCACAGCCAGCTAAGCCCGGAGGGCAAAATCCATTCTGTCCTGTCCACAGACAGCGGTGTCGTTACGTAACGCAACATGTTGCTCAGCAGTGTATCATCACACAGATAAACAACAGGAATCATGACGCACGAGAGGCTGCCATTACTTGTAACCGTGTGTTTTATCTAAACATAAATCTTGTTCAGTCTGTTTAACTCATTGTTGTTAATTAAAATGTCTGAATATGTTTATCAGTCAGGTTTAAATCAGCAGAGTTTGGATATCTTGGAATCTTTTTTGTAAGATTGTTGATGCTAGCACCTCCATCCCTAGACTGGTCTCAGGTTTAGAGACAAGGAGAGGAGTTCTGTCCTCCAGGGGGGGCTTGGAGTAGAGCTGCTGCTCTTCCTCATCAATGGCAGTGAGCCGAGGTGGTTCCGACATTCTGGTACTTTATTTTATTTTAGGAGACAAATTGATTTGTTCTTTAATCTTGTAAGTTTTAAGTAAATGTGTCTAAAGAAGGTATGAATATCCATCCATCCATCTCTGATTCTATTCATCCATCTGTCCATCAATCCATCCATTTGCTTATCCATCTGTTCATTCATCTCTAATTCTATCCATTCATCCATCCATCTACCCATCCATCCATCCATTCATCCATCTGATTCTATCCATCCATCCATCCATCTGTTCATTCATCTATAATTCTATCCATTCATTCATCCATCTATCCATCGATCCATCCATTCATCCATCTGATTCTAGCCATCCATCCATTCATTTATCCATCCATCCATCCATCTGTTCATTCATCTCTAATTCTATCCATTCACTCATCCATCTATCCATCCATCTGATTCTATCCATTCATCCATCCATCTGATTCTACCCATCCATCCATTTATTCATCCATCTGATTCCATCCATCCATCCATCTCTGATTCTATTCATCCATCTGTCCATCAATCCATCCATTTGCTTATCCATCTGTTCATTCATCTCTAATTCTATCCATTCATCCATCCATCTACCCATCCATCCATCCATTCATCCATCTGATTCTATCCATCCATCCATCCATCCATCTGTTCATTCATCTATAATTCTATCCATTCATTCATCCATCTATCCATCGATCCATCCATTCATCCATCTGATTCTAGCCATCCATCCATTCATTTATCCATCTATCCATCCATCTGTTCATTCATCTCTAATTCTATCCATTCACTCATCCATCTATCCATCCATCTGATTCTATCCATTCATCCATCCATCTGATTCTACCCATCCATCCATTCATTCATCCATCTGATTCCATCCATCCATCCATCTGTTCATTCATCTCTAATTCTATCTATCCATCCATCCATCCATCCATCTGTTCATTCATCTCTAATTCTATCCATTCATTCATCTGTCTATCCATCCATTCATCCATCTGATTCTATCCATCCATCCATTCATTCATCCATCTGATTCCATCCATCCATCCATCCATCCATCCATCTGTTCATTCATCTCTAATTCTATATATCCAACCATCCATCTGATTCTATCCATCCATCCATTCATTTATCCATCTATCCATCCATCAATCCATCCATCTGTTCATTCATCTCTAATTCTATCCATTCACTCATCCATCTATCCATCCATCTGATTCTATCCATTCATCCATCCATCTGATTCTACCCATCCATCCATTCATTCATCCATCTGATTCCATCCATCCATCCATCTGTTCATTCATCTCCAATTCTATCCATTCATTCATCCGTCTATCCATCCATTCATCCATCTGATTCTATCCATCCATCCATCTGTTCATTCATCTCTAATTCTATCTATCCAACCATCCATCTGATTCTATCCATCCATCCATTCATTTATCCATCTATCCATCCATCAATCCATCCATCTGTTCATTCATCTCTAATTCTATCCATTCATTCATCCATCTATCCATCGATCCATCCATCTGATTCTATCCATTCATCCATCCTTCTGATTCTACCCATCCATTCATTCATCCATCTGATTCCATCCAACCATCTGTTCATTCATCTCTAATTCTATCTATCATCCTTCCATCCATCTGTTCATTCATCTCTAATTCTATCTATCCATCCATCCATCCATCCATCTGTTCATTCATCTCTAATTCTATCCATTCATTCATCCATCTATCCATCCATCCATTCATTCGTCCATCTGATTCCATCCATCCATCCATCCATCCATCTGTTCATTCATCTCTAATTCTATCCATCCATCCATCCATCTATCCATCCATCCATCCATTTGTTCATTCATCTCTAATTCTATCTATCCATCCATCCATCCATCCATCCATCCATCTGTTCATTCATCTCTAATTCTATCTATCCATCCATCCATCTCATTCTATCCATCCATCCATTCATTTATCCATCTATCTATCCATCTATTCATCCATCTGATTCTATCCATCCATCCATTCATTCATCCATCTGATTCCATCCATCCATCCATCCATCTGTTCATTCATCTCTAATTCTATCTATCCATCCATCCATCTCATTCTATCCATCCATCCATTCATTTATCCATCTATCTATCCATCTATCCATCCATCTGTTCATTCATCTCTAATTCTATCCATTCATTCATTCATCTATCCATCGATCCATCCATCTGATTCTATCCATTCATCCATCCATCTGACTCTATCCATTCTTCCATTCATTCATCCATCTGATTCCATCCATCCATCTGTTCATTCATCTCTAATTCTATCTATCCATCCATCCATCCATCTCTGACTATCCATCTATCTGTCCATACATCCATCATCTCTGATTTTATTCATCAATCTATCTGTCCATTCATCTATTCATCCATCTCTGATTCTATCCATGCATATTTCTGTCTCTCATTCTACCATTTCATCCATCCCTCATGTACATCAATCTGTTCATGTATCAATCCATCCATTCATTTATCCATCCCTCCATATGCCCGTCCATCTTTCTATACATTTATTCATCCATCCATCCAACCCTGCATCCATTCATCTCTCCATCAGCCCATCCTTTTGTCCATTAATTCATCCATCCCTCCATTTTCCCGCCCATCCAACCATAAACACCCACCACCATGCATGCAGGCTTTGGCTGAGGAGGTAATAGTTCTGGGGGGAAAGCACAAACATCTCTCTCCTCAGCACCTCCTCCAGCTCCTCTTGTGGGATACTAAGGCATTCACAGATAACAGATGAAATATAATTTTTGCAGCAAGTTCTGGGTCTGGTACAAACTCATAAACTTTCTGGAAGGAGGCATATAGGAGGCATCCGTACCAGCTGTCCCAACCACCTCAGCTGATTCTTCTGAATAAGGAGCAGCAGCTCTGTGCTGATCTCCTCTCAGCTGACAGAGAACGTCAAAGTAAACCATTTTCATGCAACAATTCTACATGAAAAAAACCTGACAGATCATTTCAAGAAGAAAATTCTTCTTCAAGGTCATTTTTTACTGATGCAAACCAAAAATAAAGCGGCATTAACCTGCGCTGCTTTGCAGATAGCAATGATGCCTGTTGGAAAGAAGCAGCAGACAGTGGTGAGCACGGCGATGGGCAGGTAGTCGTGTGGCGGCAGGCGGTCCATCAGGGTAATGCAGGGTGGCATTTGCATTGGGTGAATCTGACCTGGGGGCATCCCCGGATGAGTTCCTCCTGCTGGCATGTAGGGCTGACCCTGAGGCAAACAAAATTATTTTAAATTGCAGAAATATGGCAGCGTGTGTGAAGGATCAGTGTTGTCACAAATGGAGGAAAAAGAAAGAAAAATGTTAATATTTTATCAGAATTCTCACAGCGGTCTGTCAGATTGACTCCGATGGATTTTAACAGTCTGGTGGTTGAATAACTTAATTACAATTCATGCAAAAAAAATTTCAACTTCTGCTTCTTACACAGCCATTTTCGCATTTTACTGATTTAATTGTCATTAGCAGAGAGATGTGGGAGGAAGCATCAATCCTCCCAGTCTTAATCATATCTAACTTTAAGCCTTTTGATGCTAAAATTTACCAATGAACATTTAAATAGCTAAAGATTATTTCATTGTGGTTGCAGCAAGATGCTGCGGTGTAGATGTTTTCTGCGATCTTGTTCATGATTAAAAATCCCCTTTGTGTAGCTTGACGCTTTTATTTTGTAATCTTTAGATCTGATATAAAACAGAGTTACAGCAAAAGTGAGGAATTGGTGAAGGCTCGTGTTGAAAGCACGTAGATCAATAAACAAATGCACATTTTTCTCCAGAGTCTACATCAAGGAAACCTCCTCCTCTGATGTGTGTTACTAATGCAGATCACCTCTCAGAGCCCTGACAGGGATGCTGAGTGATGAAACTGGGTGTAATGCCAAAAATCACTCATTTCCACACCATAATTATCTCATTATTTTCTAATTTAAAAAAAGACTTTTGTTTTCTTGAGATGATGAAATAAGTTGAAAAAAAAAACACATCAAAACGGAAACACCAGCAGCTTCTGAACTGGGCTTTAAAAATAAAATGTCACGTGCAAACATAGATGCAAAAACCTGATTGGATTATAAGGGAAATTGGCTCAAGTTAACTTGACTTAAAGTAAAGAAAACTATTTAAAAGGGAATTTTTCCACAACTGCATCCAGTTTAATCACTAGTTCATCAGTGGACCAGCCGGTTCCACAAAGCAGCAAATGAGAGATGAAATCATTAACGCAGTAAAGCTTTTTCTCAGAAAATAAACCAAACCCATGGAGAAAAGAACATCAAGTAAAAACTAAAGAAATGAAAACCAACAGAACTATTGGAGTCTGACTCACTGACGCCATGGGGTAAACGGGTACGTAGGCTGTGCAGGGCTGCAGTTGCAGGGGGTAGCTCGGTTGGATGTATCCCACAGGAGGGTGAGGCATGGCACCTCCAGGACCCTGGGTCTGGACTATGTAGCCCTGTGATGCCCCAGGTGGGCCCAGAGAACCACAGTGGAACTGAGTGTCCTGGAGGTATCCCTCAGAGCCAGGTGGAGGTGGAGGAGGAGGGTAACTGGGCTGGGTACCCGGGGCAGCAGGGACGCTTGGATGCTGAGGCACGCTGGGGTCCTGAGGGCCCGGCAGGTACGGAGGAGGCTGCATGGTCTGACGGCCAGAGTCATCAAGTCCTGAGAGATTAATCAGACGGGATGGAGGAAGTGAATTAAAATGAAGACATGTTACGACTATAATCTGGTTGCTACAAAATATGTTTATGAAGTTCTGTGCATTAAATCCCTCTCACATAAAGCCATTGTTTTCTTGATAGTTTCAGTACCTTCCAGAATGAGCTGTAAATCAAGCTGTTGCTGGTCACGCCCACTGCTTCCCTGACTGGCTGCTACAAGCTGAGAAGCTCCGCTATCTGGAAGGAGCTCGGAGTAGAGTCACTGCTTGTTTTGCACGAGAGGCATTTCTAATCTAATTTGTCTGTTTGTGCATCACAAACAAGAACTTTTTGAAAAGATCTGTTTGAGGCACACAATTCCTAAAACCAGACGCGACAGAAAACGCACATTTTTTTCACATTTGGAGTGTTTATAGAGACACACATGGCAGCACCACAGGATGCAAAAGGTGAGTTTTGCATGACATGACTTCTTTAAATGAGAGCTCTTGTTATCCAACAAAAGCAGCTGCACCATGAATCTTTCATCTCATTACGACAAAAAGACTTCAAAGCAAAAAAAAAAAAAAAAAGCCTGACATTTTCCATCCTGCTTTGTATCTGTGTTAATGATGACATTTTTATTCAGAAAACTAAAGAAATAAAAAGCGGAGAGCCTCATCCCGACGCTTTCACACACCTGCATGTTCCCTTTGTGTTCATCAAACACTGAAAATGACTGATGGGTGTTTGTGTGTGGGTTTCTGCAGCAGTGATGGGTGGGGTTGGGGGGGGGGGGGGGGGGTTGTTGAGAAAACACACTCTGACAGGGACATGAAGAAGGGAGAAAAGCAAAACCAGAGGTGGATGTTGGAGGAGATGTGACAAAAAAGGAGCCGAGCAGCTGAGTGATGACGATGTGAGCTCGGGGATTGGTTTTACGTAACGTTCCTTGGTCCTGCAAGCAGTAAGTGGACTAGAAACAAGACAGAGGGGATGGGAACAAAGCTTTAACAGGGATATATATATATATATATATATATATATATATATATATATATATATATATATATATATATAATATGAATATTAAATCTCTGACTAAATCTTCTCAAAGTGCCACAAAGCATTATTTAAATCTCATTTGAAAGTATTACTCAACTATTGGTTTAATTGTTTTTTTTTCTGCTTGGAAATTTTTTTAATTTATGCAAAAACGAAGACAAAAAAATCACATTAATTTCTCAGATGAGAAATGTAGGTAAATTAATTGCTTCTGGTTTCTTTTCATGAAATATTTGACTTTTATTTTGAATCTCATGCTGCAATAAAAACAAATAGCTGATAAATCTAAGTTTCTACAAAGCACAAACACTTGATTTTAAATCTGTTTAAACTTACATGCAAAGGCTTTTGTTGCAGCTAAAACTAAATAGTGTTACTAACATCTTTCATTTAATAATCGATTATTTTTTCATTATGAAATAGTATCTCTGCAGATGTTTGCAAGTCCTTTATAAATGAATTTTTGTGCTTGCACGATCGAGTGTATTATCTGTTTTATCCTCCTTTGTTTGGCTGGATCTGATTAGACGCCTTTGCAGTTTAAACTGCAGCCTCCTCTTCCTCCTCCACCTCATCTTCATCCTCACATCAGCTCAAGTGATCATTTCAGATTTAAATAACACAATATAAATCTGATTAATTTGCATTATTTGTATATATTTTTAATTAATAAGTAAATGCACGCGCGCAAAAGGACACCCACATCAAACCGTCTGGAGAGATATACGACGTAAGCGCGTGCGTAATGATAGTGAGGAGAAAACTGGATATTTAACAGTTATTTTGGGTTAGTGTGCCATACAATCTAAATTGATTGTTCTATTTTTGCTCAAATTAAGTCTCAAATAGTGCGATAGTGTCACTTTTATCGGTCTGTGGGGCTCAGGAGGCCCTGCGGAGATTTTCTCCCCCTCATGCTGCACCCACACAGCGGCGCGTCCTCCTTTAGAAACGATGCGCACAAAGCAGCGGAGGGAGATAGCAGCAGGGAGGGAATAATGGAGAAATTACTAATTGTAATATTAATAATAATAATCTTAGTCAAAACGCCTCACCGTGTTTTTCGGATGACATGCCTCCCGATCTGCACGCCTCCTTCTTAGATGGGTTGCTTGGTTCACTCCAGCTGCTGCTGAAAGAGCCTCTCGGTGACTTCTTTAATCCAAACCCATCATCAGGATGTCTTCATCTTAAAAACAAACCACGTTTGAACTCAGCTCGGTCGGAGCGCACAGGATGATCAGTCCTCTCCTCTCTGTGCGCATCTGATGAAAAAGGCTTTTTCACTTCGCTCCAGACTGAATTAATGAGACGCAAAAAGCTGCGCTCCTCTCGGCTCCTCTTAAAGAGACAGACGCGTCACAGGGACCGCGCAATGGAAAGCCAGGTGTGACAAAAAACGCGCGACGTTACGAGTGTCTCTCACACGAAAAGTACACAAGCCAAGCCAAGCCAAGTCGTGTACTTTACGAGTTGTTTGTGTTAACTTTTTTTTTTTACAAATTGAACTCACGCTAATTTTTCACCATAAAGAATGTGTTGCTGAAGCATTGAATGTACGTTCGTTAACAAACACTTTGAGAAATGTGTCGCGCATTTGTGGCACACTTATATTTGCGTACATTTCCACCCTCTGACACGTCACAATTTTTATTCTACAAAGGCATCTGGAGTTCAATTATCATCTCAGCAACAAACATTTGATTGATTTTAATAAAAACTCATTAGATATTGTAGCCTAGTGAACTAGACCAAATTCTTGCTTTGCAAAGTTTGGTCTCGGCACGCTCCATTGGAACCTCCGCAGCTCCTACCAGGACTCTGGCTAGCCAATCACAGCTCTCTAGAGGGGTTTCAAACACATAAAGAGCTGTGATTGGTCCATAATGGTGGGCCAATCATAGTGCTCTATCTGCTTAGTGAACAAATCACAGAGCTTTATCCGCTTTGTGGGCCAATCAGGGCACTCTATATGCCTGGTGGGTGGGATGATGCAACAGAGTGAAACAAGAGTATGTCACATTCTTTGTCCAGTGGAATGCGGAGATCATTTGAAAGACAACGGTAGAACCCGCCCCACAACCGAGAGCTGTCAATGGAGCGTTGCCAGACTAAATAATACATTTATTTAGTCTGGCTTGCCAGGCTATAGATATTGTACACCTGATCAACTGAGTCAGCCCTGTTCAAGATGGCCTCCACAGATCAGCATTAGCAAACACAAAAATCTTTACAACTCAAATTTACAGTTAAAATGTACCGTTATAGTCAATGAGTCATTCTCAATATATGCCACATGCAAACTTGAACAAGAATAAAGGTAGCCATCCAATCCAATGGATCGCAATAATTCGCTAAATAACACACAAGTTTTTCTTGTGATCGCCATCAGCTACACCAAATTGTAGCTGAATATTTGTGTAAATGTTTATTTGTGTTTGCTAAGGCTGATCAGCTGTGAATTGGAATGAATTACAATCAAAGGTTAATCCGTTCTAGATGCGGGTTAGAAATCAAATATGGCAAGCAGTGCGCTTCAAAAACACAAACAAAACTATTTTATTTTGTAACATGAAACTTTAATTTTGTAACTTGCAGAAAAAAAATCAATGTACAAGTTTCAAATCGCAACTTTCAAAACACAAATCTCAGTCTACAGTTACAAAACTCAAATCTACAAGTACAAAACATTTTGTCCCAATTCTGGTTCGCTTCCAAAAGAACCAATGAAAGGCTTTGTCTTATAAGCCAATCATAAGTCTCAGATTTCTGTTCAATCATAGCGGGTGTAGAGGTGGGCAGAGGTCAGTGGGTGTTGGCTACTGGTCTGCTCACAACAACCTAACTTAGGCCGTGTTCGAGTTGAGCAGCGCCTCGCCTGGAAAACAGACGAGAGCAGACGGAAGCAGCAGGGGGAGTGGCTGAATGCCGACGTTTAAGTCGGACACAATTTCCTGCATGTGTAGCTCGCGGGTGACGATGGATGAAGATATCGCGTTAGCGTTCACGACTGTAATAATAAGTGAAGGTTATCAGCTGTAGGTTTAGTGTGCTCATAGGAAACGTGACAAAAGAAAACTAAACACATTTCTCTTTATAGCCTATATAAAATGATAAATGACCCACACTTGTATAGCGCCTCTCAGAGTAAGGACTCCAAAGCGCTTTACACTACAGTGTATCATTCATCCATTCACAGACACACATTCACACACTGATGGTGAGGAGCTACGATGTAGCCACAGCTGCCCTGGGGCGCACTGACAGAGGCGAGGCTGCCGAGTACAGGCGCCACCGGTCCCTCCGACCACCACCAGCAGGCAAGGTGGGTTAAATGTCTTGACCAAGGACACAACAGGAGAATTCTCTGTCCGGAGCCGGGATCAAACCTGCAACCTTCCAATTACTGGACAACCCACTCTACCTGTTGAGCTACTGCTGCCCCTAATATAGTTGTCATCATCAACGTAACGTGATTTACAGAATACATGTGACCAACTAGCATTTCATGTTCTACCACCGGATGTTTGGATCAAAATATGAACCAATCAGATCTTAGATCAGGTGAGAGCCAGGCGTTTCCCGTCATCCCCTATGGTTCTGCAGCTGGTGGAGAGCAACTGCAGCGCCTTGATCCAAAATCTGCGGCCGCCTTGATCTCACGAGGTTATCGTTGCCTACGTAGGCATGACGTCAGAGCAAGTCGGCGTCAAGTCGGGCACAAATCTAACCAGCATGCACTGCCCGCCGATCACCGGTGATCTAATCTGCGCAGAACTGGCTCATCTTGAACACGGCCTCTGTCAAGTTCTCACAAAGCTGAAGTTGGTTCCAATTTCTGGTTCCTGCTTTGCAAAGGGCAATTCCACTCAAAATTTCCTCGCCCAAAGCCTCTTTAGTTTACAACTATTATAAAACTACAACACCTAGATTCTTCAAACCTGGACTAGATTATTCTAGACTAATATCAGGTTCCATAAAACTTTGTTTGTGATTTACTGTTAAAGAGGGAAATCTTAAGCAAGTCTGGATGTGACAGCACAACAGACCTCTGCCCTCTTGCCATGACTGGACAGGAATCCAAGACTCTTGATTGGCTGATCAGACGAAGCCTGTCATTGGTTCTTTGGGAAGGAAGCTAGAATTGGGACAATATATTTTGTACCAGTACTTGTAGTTTTGCAACTGTAGAGTGAGATGTGTGTTTTTTGAGAGCTGTGATTTGAAATGTGTACATTGATTTTTTTTCTGCAAGATACAAAATTAAAGTTACGTACCAACAGTTAGGTGTTACAAAACAAAAGTTGTGTTACAAAGCAAGAATTACATGTTACAAAATGAGATTAACATGCTACAAAACAAAAACATGTTACAAGTAACAAAACTTACTACAAGTTACATGTAATATTGTCCCAATCCTAGATCCATAAACAACAGCCTTCCTCATCACAAGCCAAGATGGGTGAGTCCATGAATTTTATTTTACAATGTGACTTGTATTTGGCTGGCTTTTCTAAACCAAGCATTTCCTCGTCTATCTTCTATCGGCGGCTAATTTAGGAAATTACGTAGAAGAACATTTTCACGTTAAGCCTGCACGTTAAACTTTGGCCCTGTCCAAACGTAGCCGGGGATCTGCCAAAACGTAGATATTTTTCTACGTTTTGGCCCGTCATCCACACGAAAACGGATCTTTTTAAAAACTCCGGCCAAAGTGAAGATCTGTGTTTTCTACGTTTTGGGTGTCTGCGTGTGGACAGACAAAACCGGAGTTTTAAGGTCCGCAACGTCACTTTCCGCGACAAAAAAATGCTGACATCACGTGTGCGACCTGTGTTTACACTAGCCGACAGCATGGATGCCCTCAGAGCTGCGCTCGCTTTATCAATTGTCCAAACGCTTTCTGCTTGTTTGTTTTTGCAAGAGGAATTACTGCTCCTTGCGGAAGACCACAGACGAAGGACGAGGTTAAGAACGGGGGAAATACTGCCGCCTACAGGTCTGGCATGTCCTTAACAACGTATTTATCCGGGTACGTGTGGACAGTTTTTTTTTAAACGAGGTGGTGTGGATGCAAGTTTTTGGAGGGGCGGATATCCGTTTAAAAAAAACCCGGCTACATGTGGACTAGGCCTTAGAGTGGCTGATCTTATTTAAAAAATAACAACAGTGAACTTGGCCTTTAACCCTAACTCTGATTTGAGGGGTTTACCGTTACTGTAATAGAGAAAGTGGGTGGGCTCATCATAGCAGGGCGGCCCCAGAATCCGAAAAGTAGAGAAACGTGATGTGTACACAGAAACACACACCTCTAAGCTAGCAATGGAAGACATGCTAGCGATGCTGAACATTTTGCTCGGTCTCATCTTCAACCACCAAGCACAAAAACACCGGAACCCTGATGATTGGTCCACGTTGTCATTTTCGGTGTAACCACTACTGTTCTTTTGGAGTCGGGAGTTTATTATTGTACAATAAATTACAGTTTAAATCTGTTTTTCACAGTCTGTACTTTGGTCTGTTGGTTAAACTCAAGAATGCTCATGTAAACACATTTCTCAGTAGGCACATACAGAACTGAACATCCACCTCCCTCGTGTGCATTACTCTTCACACCTCTCACACACAGAGGCACTTTCACGTCCACCAGCATCTTCATCGTTGCTGTGGAAAGCCCTCAGTGGGTGTAGAGCGAGGCAGTGAAGACGATGTCCCTGCGGATGGACAGCGAGGCCTGCTCCATCTTGCTCCCCAGGACGGAGTCTCCCACGATGCGGGCGGCCTGTCGCACTTCCTTCAGCACCTCGTCCAGCCTCTGGATGCAGCGGACCACCGTCCCCTCCTGGACGTCTGTCAGCAGGGCGATCTCAGCAAACGGCTGACGCAAGACAAGAAAGGGACGCTTTAATGGGGGGGCATTTCATTTTCTTTTAATCAAAAAGAGAAAAATAAAGTTTTGGAATGGATGCAGGATTTTTATTTATTAAAGACAGAGCAGCATGATTCAACACGGGCTTGTTTTTACATGCAACACCTTTTTTCAGAACAAATGTTTGTACAGAGTCAGGCGTAAAGGCGTCTGGTTTTCTCACCATGCCCCGGGCCCAGCAGTACACCACCTCCGTCAGGCCGAACTTGAACTGTGCGATGAACTCCTCCGCTGTCTGCGGTATCCCACAGTCCCTCTGCAGCTCTCCGATCCGCTGAGCCACTGACAGCACGCGATCGATGCCCTGCAACGGAAAACACAGAACGGGTGTCACACAACCAGGCGGCACACGGGACTCGGCCCTGACGGCGAACATGGTGTCATTCGGGAAATCTGCTTCAGCGTTTCTGTTCTTTAGCTGCTTTTAGTTCATTACTAATTTAAGCTCCAGGAGAGCCGTTTTGTGTTCCCAGCGATTTATTAAGTGGCCTCGCTGTTCTTCCAGCAGGATGTTGTTCTACAGTGCGAGACAGCAACGTAGGAGCACCGCCACCCTCCTCACCTCCTTCAGCGTGCTGGTGATGTGCGGCTCCACCTGCGTGTTCTGGGTGAAGACCAGGCAGGACAGCAGGGCGGCGCTCTCCTCTGGCGCCAGCGGGCTCAGGACGTTCTCGAACAGCAGCTCGGTCAGCAGCAGCTCGTGGCTGCTGATCTGACAGGCCACGCGGCCCTTCAGCTGCACCGCGCCGCTGCCGTCCACGTACTGCAGCGACTGCAGGACCTGAGGTGCAACGACAGGGAAGCTTTTATCTATTTTAGAGCAAAGAGAAACTCTTAAATAACAAAATGAGGAGAGAATCATTTGGGACCAAATCTACGAGCATTTTGTAGTTTTTAACTAAATTTTTGTGATTAAACGTTAAAAATTGAAATAATTCAAAAGAATGAAAGATTTCATCTTCATAACCATTATTACTTTGATAAAAAACAGATAATTAAATGAATAAAGTTCTCAATTTAGGAGAAAAAAGCTTTGAAAAAAGGATTTAAATTAATTTCATAGTTTTTTTAATGGGTATAAATCTAAAAGTTGTGATTATTTAGATTGCATATTTAAATATTAAAATGCACAAAATAAAAAATAAATTAATTAAGTGGAAATTTCCATCAATCTTGCAAAAAAAAAAGTTTGTATTTTTCTCACAGAAGCTGAAAAGAGAACAGCTCATGTGTAAATCTGTCTGATAAAGTCACAAAGGTCTGATCCAAACCTGGATCCTCTGGTGGTACTCGGGCAGCAGAGTCAGGGACTGATCCGACACCAGGAACAGGAGCCGGTCCAACTCCTCCTGCACACTCATCCTCTCTCTTATACGAGCAAACTGAGAATACAATACAAAAACAAATCAGCGACCAGTATAGCCACCTTTCTTTGCAAGGACACCCAAAAGCCTGCCATCCATGGATTCTGTCAGTGTTTTGATCTGTTCACCATCAACATTGCGTGCAGCAGCAACCACAGCCTCCCAGACACTGTTCAGAGAGGTGTACCGTTTTCCCTCCTTGTAAATCTCACATTTGATGATAGACCACAGGTTCTCAATGTGGTTCAGATCAGGGGAACAAGGAGGTCATGTCATTAGTTTTTCTTCTTTTATACCCTTTCCTGCCAGCCACGCTGTGGAGTACTTGGACGCGTGTGATGGAGCATTGTCCTGCATGAAAATCATGTTTTTCTTGAAGGATGCAGACTTCTTCCTGTACCACTGCATGAAGAAGGTGTCTTCCAGAAACTGGCAGTAGGACTGGGAGTTGAGCTGGACTCCATCCTCAACCCGAAAAGGCCCCACAAGCTCATCTTTGATGATACCAGCCCAAACCAGTACTCCACCTCCACCTTGCTGGCGTCTGAGTGGGACTGGAGCTCTCTGCCCTTTACCAATCCAGCCACGGGCCCATCCGTCTGGCCCATCAAGACTCACTCTCATTTCATCAGTCCATAAAACCTTAGAAAATTCAGTCTGGGGATATTTCTTGGCCCAGTCTTGACGTTTCAGCTTGTGTGTCTTGTTCAGTGGTGGTCGTCTTTCAGCCTTTCTTACCTTGGCCATGTCTCGGAGTATTGCACACCTTGTGCTTTTGGGCACTCCAGTGATGCTGCAGCTCTGAAATATGGACAAACTGCTGGCAAGTGGCATCTTGGCAGCTGCACGCTTGACTTTTCTCAGTTCATGAGCAGTTATTTTGCGCCTTGGTTTGTCCACACGCTTCTTGCGGCCCTGTTGACTATTTTGAATGAAACGCTTGATTGTTCGATGATCACGCTTCAGAAGCTTTGCAATTTTAAGACTGCTGCATCCCTCTGCAAGATATCTCACTATTTTTGACTTTTCTGAGCCTGTCAAGTCCTGCTTGTGACCCATTTTGCCAAAGGAAAGGAAGTTGCTTAATAATTATGCACACCTGATATGGGGTGTTGATGTCATTAGACCACACCCCTTCTCATTACAGAGACGCACATCACCTAATATGCTTAATTGGTAGTAGGCTTTCGAGCCTATACAGCTTGGAGTAAGACAACATGCATGAAGAGGATGATGTGGACAAAATACTCATTTGCCTAATAATTCTGCACTCCCTGTACTTTGATCTGACTTTAACCAAACAAGGAGGAAAAACCCTCAATTCAACAGCTGGTCTTTCTCCCAATTCCCACCCTCAGTAGAGAGCTCTAGGGAACGATTGAAAGAACAATCATGAGAACAAGCAGGCGAGAGGAGTTTTCTCCGTAGGATGGTGTGAGGAGCTCAGACATGCGGTAGAAACTCGGATTAAAGCTGCTGCTCCGTCACGTCAAGAGGAAACAGTTAAGGTGGTTCAGGCATTTGGTCAGGACGCCTCCCAGGGGAGGTGTTTGTACTTCCAGGGTCCACCCAGGACACGCTAGTAGAACATATCACACACACACAAGCATCCACACACACAAACACACACACACCTGCTCTGCAAAGGTGGGCGAGTGGGTGCAGCTGAAATCCTTCAGGCTCGCCTGCAGCACTCGGAGCCTCATGCAGTCCTCCACCACCTCCACGCTCTTCAGCTGGAGGTCGTTAACGGGGTCAAGGGTCGCTATTCCTCCAGGGTTTGCCTCAGCCAATTGTAGCAGCTCCTGCGTCGCCGTGGAGATGGCCTGGCCAGGAGGGTCACTCCTGAAGGACGAGACAAGATGATGCAGAAAGATGGTGGAAAAGATGTTTTCTGTCTGACTGTTGAACGAGTTCTGCTTCAGCATCATTTCACAAAGGATTAATTATAGGATCACTTAAACTAATCTACCATTTTAACTCATTTTTAATCTTTGTTTCCTCATTAGTTAGTTGCTTTTGTAGGTCGTGACACATCAAGTGAAGACCCATACTCAGACTAACGCTTCACCCCTTCAAGAGAAGGCTTTAGAAGCAGAGAGAAGAGAAGCAGAAGTCTCAGTTTGTAAAGCAGTCGCTGAGAAACAGCAGCTAGCATTTATGATGAAGACTGACCCCGGCTTTCCACGGGAGCCGTCAGCAGCACGTTACTGCAGCAGCACGTCTTTTTTTTTTTTCAGCAGCAGCACGTCTTGCTCGCGTAAGCTGCTGCTTGGTCCTTCCCACGAGACGCGAAGCAGCAGGGGAGCAGCTGTCACCGACCGAGCACGAAGTCACACGAGTGACTTCGTCAGTAAACACAACAACAAGCAGGAGAAAACTACAACATGGCTCCAAAAGGTTTGTGTTTTATGTTCTGTCCGTTTTATAATCGCCAATACGGACCTGAAAAACAAAGGAGACCGCTAGCTAGGTGATAAATTCTCACGGGGACGCACAGTTAGTAACAATTTTTAAAAGTAAAGCAACCGGAAGGCAGTACGTTCTTTATTCTGAAAATCTCGGGAGCTTCTCTTCATTTCCGCGTCCGATTTCCTGTCTTTCCTTCCCCAAAAATGTCGAACTTGACCCGTTTCAGAGGCGTCGCTCGTAGAAAATAGAACCGGCGCGTAATGGCCGCGACATGCTGCTCCTGAGACGCGGCCGACTCGCGCTGCTGACGGCTGCTGACGGCTCCAGTGGAAAAGGTTCTGTTGACCACAGCGGTTCCTATCAGCAGCTATGACGTGCTGCTGATGGCTCCTGTGGAAAGCCGGGGTAAACCTGAGGCCAGAGAGGCCCAGGGAATTCCTGGGGAAGCTTTTAACTTCAGCTACTCAGGCTTTTTTCTGTCGTTCTGAAACAAAAATGTTAAAATACAAAGTAAAGTTGAGGAAAAAGTACACGTGTGGTCCAGTCCAGACTGGAGGAATGATGCAGGCGACAGCTAAAGTCCTAAATAATGAACACCTGAATCGTGGTTGCTGCCGTTTGCTGAAGTTGTCGATGATCCTGTCAGGAATCACTTTGAGGGTTTTCACAGTGATGCCGGAAATGTCCTGCAGCTTTAACTTCTGCACCGTGTGGCTGCACGGACCTGAGAACAGAACCACCGTGAGCGATGCACGAGTTTTCAAGAGGAGGAGCTTCACCCGACCTTACCTTCAGGTATGAACAGAGCCGTGCTGTAGCGGTGCGGGAAGGCTGTGCCGCCGCTGCCTTTCCCTTCTCCTTCCTCGTTGCCCTTCTCACAGATGATGAGAGCTGTGAAGGAGCGGTTCACTGCGTCGTTGGACACCTGGGAAGCAGCAGACGGGGTTTGGAGTTAAAGATCATCACAAGGGGAGCATCTGGGCTGAATTTCTGCACGTTTTCCTCTTTTATGAGTCTCTTCTTGGCTAGGTAGCACCCACCTGCAGAATGACTCCCAGCGCGTTGAGATGCTGTTTGTTGTTGACGATTACGACTCGACCTACAGACAGAGCTTTCAGTCCGTTCACAGAGTCCAGGATGGCTCGCTGAGAGAGAAACGAAGAGATTCAGGCTTTGAAGTGATAAAACAGTAACGAAACAAACTCAGTAACACATGAACTCCATCCTGAGTGGACAGTTTTTGAGTGGCATGAAACCTGGATGGCTTCTGTAGTGGTCCTCAGCTCCGTCACCGTGTGGTAATACGGCAAAATGTCCGACAGCTGTCCCTCTGCGTCCTGAGGAGGCAGAGACGCCAACGACTTCTTCAGCTGGCTGATCTTCTTCTCGTGAGCCTGCAGATGAGACATTCATGTCATGAAGGATTGAACTTCAGATAATTATTCAGTAATTGAGAGTTTTGATCAGAACTGAAGTTAAATTAAAAGATTTAAAGAATACATGGGAGCGGGTCTGAGTCTCTGGGCGACGCCATATTAGATGCCATGTTTCCTTCTACGGGAGCCCATGAGGACAAACTGCATTTACTGATTTGCAACAAACGGTTCCAAAACTTTCGTCATTCTTAAATGTTGTTGTTTTAAACATTTAACACTTCACACTTGTTGCCAGTAATGAAAGGGAGTCTGATGAGCTCATCCTTTAGCTAAAGTTTGCACTCCCCAGGTTTTTTTTATCCTAATGGGGATCTGTTGGTAAGGTCTTACTCCAACACAAAAATTCTGCTTGCTTGCAACAATTTACCGGTAGGTATCTACTGCCCCTATCGCCATGGAACGTCATGAAGGAGCTGTTCCACCGAAGGTTGTTTACCCTCTCTCTCCTCAGGAAGAACTAATCTGCATGAGACTGCCTCAAGGTCATGCATTTGCTTCTAAACTGTTTCTTCCTTTCCAGCTCGAGAAGAATGAAGACAAAGGACTCTTTCTTTTTAATGAATCAGAAGAACTCTATTTTTAATAAGCTAATCAAACAAAGTGTTAGTCAATAATAAAATGTGAACCAATCTGTGAAATGACAATGTTTATGATCAGTAGTTTTTAATAAGTAATATAACTTTAAACTAGCTGCACTAGACATTCTCATCCACGTAATGTTAAGAATCACATGACACATTCTTCTTCTGATCCAATCGGAACCTTCCAGATCTGATGCGAGGCGTGGTTTTGTTGGTGTTTGGTAAATCCCCTTTTGTGTCCTTTTTTGATTCAGCCGTAAACCAAAACATCCAAATTATAAAACTATGCCCACGTCATCTTAACTTCAGTTCAAAGCGTTCTAGAGAAGTTATCGCAGTGGCCAATCCGTAACTTTCCTCTTCAGCCGAAAGAACCTAACGACAAGCTGGATTAAATCTGTTGCATGTTCCACCTGCTGCAACGGTTACTTTCAGAATAAAAGCTGAACCATCGTGACCCCTCTTTTGGGTCTCGCTAGATGCCAATAAAACTGTCGTGACCTGGAAGTATCTCACGACTGGTCTGGTCGGCAACCGCTGCATATCTACAGGCGTCGGTTCCAAGAGGGTCTAAAGCTGGACTCCCGACATTCCGGATCTAAACGGGGACTTCCGTTGGGGTACGTAGACCAACAGATGGCGTCTCAATGTGTGTTGTCGTCGTCGTCGTCTTCCTCCGCTTATCCGGGTCCGGGGGGCAGCATCCCAACTAGGGAGCTCCAGACCGTCCTCTCCCCGGCCACCTCCACCAGCTCCTTCGGCAGGACCCCAAGGCGTTCCCAGACCAGATTGGAGATGTAACCTCTCCAACGTGTCCTGGGTCGACCTGGGGGCCTCCTACCGGCAGGACATGCCCGAAACACCTCCCCAGGGAGGCGTCCAGGAGGCATGCTGACCAGAAGGCCATACCACCTCAACTGGCTCCTTTCGATCCGGAGGAGCAGCGGTTCTACTCCGAGTCCCTCCCGAATGTCAGAGCTCCTCACCCTATCTCTACAGAGGAAACTCATTTCGGCCGCTTGTATCCGCGATCTCGTTCTTTCAGTCATTACCCAAAGCTCATGACCATAGGTGAGGATTGGGACATAGATGGACCGGTAAATCGAGGGCCTGGCTTTCTGGCTCAGCTCCCTCTTCACCACGACAGATCGGCTCAGCGTCCGCATCACTGCAGATGCTGAACCAATCCGCCTGTCAATCTCCCGATCCCTCCTACCCTCACTCGTGAACAAGACCTCGAGATACTTAAACTCCTCCACTTGAGGTAGGACCTCTCTCCCGACCCGGAGTTGGCAAGCCACCGTTTTCCAGTCGAGAACCATGGTCTCAGATTTGGAGGTGCTGATCCTCATCCCAGCAGCTTCACGCTCGGCCGCGAACCTACCCAGCAAGAGCTGAAGGTCAGAGCTGGATGAAGCTAGGAGGACCACATCATCCGCAAAAAGCAGAGACGAGATTCTCCTGCCACCAAACTCGACACACTCCACACCACGGCTGCTCCTAGAAATTCTGTCCATAAAGGTAATGAACAGAACCGGTGACAAAGGGCAGCCCTGGCGGAGTCCAACCCTCACCGGGAACAGGTCCGACTTACTACCGGCTATGCGGACCAAACTCACGCTCCTCTGGTAAAGGGACTGAATGGCCCTTAACAGAAAGCCACCCACCCCATACTCCTGGAGCGTCCCCCACAGGGTGCCCCTGGGGACACGGTCATAAGCCTTCTCCAAATCCACAAAACACATGTGGATTGGTTGGGCAAACTCCCATGCCCCCTCCATCACCCTTGCAAGGGTATAGAGCTGGTCCACAGTTCCACGGCCAGGACGAAAACCACATTACTCCTCCTCAATCTGAGATTGAACGTGTGTTATAATCTCCAAACCAAAGCTTAGAGCGAAACATCACCTTCACTCCCATCAGAACTAATCGTTTCTCCGGATTTGTTGGTTCTGAACAACATTCCACACTACACCATCCATCTCGCCTCATTCACCCCTAGATCCATAAATCACACAGAGTGTTGAGTGTTTAAAGTTAGTCTAGTTTTAATTTATTTAGTAATAAATCTTTAAACTTTTAAAACTTGACTCTCTTTCTGTTGTCTCTGAGTTAATATGAAGTGGTTACATAATCCCTGCAATAAAAAGTTCCAATCTTCTGGTTTAAATTATCCAAAGATCCAAAAGATTGATTTCATATTTCCGATGGAATCTCACATTTTATGGTTCATTAAATAACATGTAAATTTAATCGTTGCAGCCAGGAAAAATACAAACTGTCACTTTATGCCTAAAAAGCAGAAATAAATCTTATTCTGTACTATTTTTAAAGCAATATTTTAGAAGTGGACATTTATGTCTCCAATGACTCCAGAGGATAATAAATGTTTACATTTGTTGCGACTCAAAGCCAATAATGCATCAAAGTAAATACTTTAGTTATTTCCTGACATAACCAAGACTTATTTGTTAAAAAATGCCCTAATTGCACAAAAAAATATTATTTGATTATCTTTAACTCATTTTTTGAGTTTGTTCCATAAATTACATCAGTGATATTAAGTAATCAAACTGGCATAAAAGCCTCATAATAATTGAATGCCTATAGTTTTGAGATCAAAAAGCAACAAAAATAATTTGTTCATTCATTTTTATGAGCGGACATTTTTGTCCTCTAATGACTCAAGTGTAAAGTCATGTTTCCACAGTGTTCAATTGATCTATTTAAAGGGAATTTTGAATTTTTATGCTCGCGATTGCCCCCTCAGGCCAAAAGCGTAACAGCAGCTTCAATAGTAGGCTCGTGCATGAGGCGCGCATGCTGTACGTGCACACTCCTTAACGAAAATAACAGCTGAGACAGTCCCGTGTGTGTGTGTGTGGCCCGGAGGACAGAGGACAGGAGAATGCGCAGCTAATTAATTAAATAATTTGGTTCTGTACCTTTCTCTTCAGCACAGCCGACAAAGGTTTATGATGGGTCAGTCCTCCTGCATGCTCAGATCATTCCCTTCCCTTGCTTGAAAAATTGTTCCAAAATGAAAGTTGAACCCACATCTTTTTTATCTGTGAATTCAATGCCGTTCGGCGAGTCTCAAATAAAAATTTGGGCATCTTACTGTAAAAAAATATACCATTAATGTAAAAAAGAAACTCTAAATAAATGAGGTTCACATCCAGAATCGAACCCGAGCCTTCTGCATGGGAGTCCAACATTTTACTAGGTGAGCTAAAGCACCAGTGACATCTTTTGTATCTGTAACATTTATATCCTTGATGACAGCTGAAACTACGTACAAAGAACAGTTCGGAGCAAAAATGGCTATTTTGTTGCTAATTTGTAGGAAATATCAAGAAGAAAGTTCTACAGAAAGTAGCTAAGGTCCTCAGAAATGTAGCTAGGTTCACCACTAGGCGTTAGGAACAGCGACAAAGTCGCTGAGTTGGCACTGCCTCTCTCTCTGCTGCTAAAGCTACTGATAGCAAATGCTACGGGCGATGCCTGAGCGTGAACGCGCATGAAGCAGCCTGCTCGACCCGAGCATCTCTCTTTTTCTGTGATTTTACAGAAAAACAGGCAATCACGGTAAAAATGCCAGGGCTCATTCTACAGGACCAGGGCATTGCAGGAGAATGTATGAAGAAGACATTTATTATTTCTGTACATGTTTTGGCTGTTGAACTTCCATAATGCACCTTTAAAGATAATATTTGAATATTCACATTGCCATATTCACAAACACAGTTTAAGTGGTGATTAGATGACAAGTGAAAACCGTCCAAATGGACAAAAATGTCCCTAATAATGAAGAAGACATTTTTAATGAGGAGGCGGGATCATCAGGCATCACCTGAGTGTCTCTGTGGCTTTCTGAGAAGCTCCTCCTCATCATGTCCGTCACGCGGAGAGCTTCGACTCGCAGCAGGTTCAGGATCATGGTGTAGGTCAGCCGGAACTGGGACTGGAGGATGGTTGGTTTACCCTGAGCCACGACAGGGAAAACAAAGATCACATTCCTTCACAGTTCTTTTAGCTAAAATAAAAAAAGCTGCACAAAACTGATCTGGAGAAACCTTTAAGATTGGTGCCAAATTCAGATTTTTCTTCTAAAAGGGGACGTGTCATGGTAGTTTATTGGTCAATAAAAAAACATTTTTAATAGGTTCTTTGCACTAAAACCCTCTCACATGAAGCGATTTCTTCAGTTTTATTCTCAACATTTTCAGTACCTTCCAGAATGAGCGATTTCAGGGCTCTGTCACTTTAAGAAAACAAGTTGTTTCTGGCCACGCCCACCTTCACTAGCTCAGGCTGCTATATGCTGAGAAACACCGAAGTTTTGACGCTGCTCCTCTAGCAGCCTGACTCAGATTTTAGGGTAAATACTTCTTTAGCCAATTTCAAACCTTTTTCTTGTTTTTAAAAAAGCCAGGATAACTTTGTTACATGAAGGAATCAGTCTGAGGGACTCACCATCATCATGGCGTGGAGCTCAGCCATGTCATGAACACCTGATTTACACAGAATGATCACCGTTCCTGTGGCGTCAAGACCTCTCCTACCTGCTCTGCCCGCCATCTGAATATATTCACCTTAAAACAAAATAAAAACGCTGCGTTTTTATTCAAATCTGATCTTTTTAGTCCAATTATAAAACAAGGATTATTGTTTCAGAATAAACAGGAAGAGAATCTAACCCGGCAGCAGGTTTCTGAAGCCGGTGCCGTCGTGTTTCCTGATGCTGTCGAACACCACGGTCCTGGCGGGCATGTTCACTCCCATCGCAAACGTCTCGGTGGCGAACAGCACCTGGGAGAGCGACAGGTGAGGATTACAGGTGATCTGATCTGAGGCTTTAAAAAAAAACCTGCTCTGGCTCACCTTAACGAGACCGCGTGAGAAGAGCATCTCGATGACCTCCTTCAGGATGGGCAGAATTCCACTGTGATGAACGGCGACGCCTCTCTTTAGGAGGTCCCTCATGAGCAAAATCTGAAACAACAGGTCAGAACACGATTAACACATTTGCACCCAAGTAGTTTTTTCTGAAAGCGGCTGCTGCTCACCTGCGGCAGCTGCCTGTCGCCTCCTCGAAGACGGCTCAGGCTCTTCTGGAAGAAGGAGTGGATCTCCGCCTTCTCTACAGACGTGGTGAGGTCCATGGACTCCAGCGAGCGGGCGTTCTCATCACACCGGGTCCTAGAGAAGGTGAAGGCCACCACTGGGGTCTGCTGCCGCTGGGACAGGAAGTGCAGGAGGGTGAGCCACACCGCTCTGTCCTGGAGGAAGATGTGAGGAAATGTGAGGCTGGATTCAAACCAGGGAGAGGTGGTGATGGAGGCGGACTACCTGACTGGCCGACGTGGCTTTAGAAGAACTTTTTGCACCAAAAGACTGAGCGTGTTTGCTGGTGCGCTCCTTCTTTGCATCCACAGCTGAGTAGTACCTGAGCAAGAAGAACAGCTGATTTTAACAGGAAGCTGATTTAAAAGTGAAGCACCACCATGGACGTAATTTTTTGGGGGGGGACAGGGGGGACATGCCCCCCCCCCACTTTTTCCAAAGTCAAGTTTTGACCCCTGCACTTTTTACCATCCAAAAACAATATTACGCTATTTTAAATTGACACTGGTTGAGCTCTAGGACCAAGTGGAAAACAACCGTTTGTGTTGAAGCCTGTTTCCCATTAGAGCATACTGTAAAGATCTCACCCCCCCCCCACCCCGTGTCCCCCCACTTCTAAAGTGAAAATTACGTCCATGAGCACCACACACGCTGAGGCTTCACCCCTTAGTGAGGAAGTTCCCAGCAGCGTCCAGCAGCAGGAACAGCTCCTTCTGCGTCTTGGTGCTGTTCCCAGTGTACAGGTAGTGCTCCAAAGGAACGGGCCTCTTCATGGTGCTGATCACATAAATATGTCTCTTCTTGATGCGACTGGGGAGGAAGAACACACACAGAACATACACCTTGTGTTGGACGAATCAGGAGATTTTCAGGGGAACAATAATACACAAACTTATGTTTACCCAATCCACTCGCTGAACTCCAGCGCGTTGGGCACCGTGGCGCTCAGGAGAATGATGCTGACGTGGTCGGGGAGCATGATCAGCACCTCCTCCCACACGACTCCTCGCTGAGGAAAGCAAACAGAGGGCGAAACAGAAATAATCTCTCGTGCCGTCCGTAAAACAGATGATTAGGAAAAAAATGAACAGCAGGAAGGTTTTCCAGACATCAGCGTCGTTGATGTAGTGAACCTCATCGAAGATCACCCACTCCAAATCTCTGATGACCTCTGAGCCGTTGTAAAGCATCGACCTGAGAGTCAGAGAATCATAACGACAGTAAAAGCACCACACTGATATATATAAACTATATCATGCACGGCAAGATGGGATAAAAGTACCGGAGGATCTCGGTGGTCATGATGAGACAAGAGGACTCAGGACTGAGCTGGACGTCCCCCGTCAGGAGTCCGACATCACCAAAGGTGGTTTTAAAGTCTCTGAACTTCTGATTGGACAGAGCCTTGATGGGAGACGTGTAGATGGTTCTATTGAAAAAAAAAATCTTAATGTAAATCTGCAGAACAGGGAGTAAATAAAAATGAAAGAAAGCTACAGCTAATCTGAACATTAGCAGTTTAATGAACAATTACAGGATTCCTTCTGAGAGTTGTAATGTCCAGAAACGGCCAGTTTTCACCTACAGGTTGACCTACATGCCACCGGTCATCTGCAGACCTGATTCTATTCTCCGAGGTGGATTTTACACTCCATCTTCCTAAATGCCCAGAAGGATACTGCAACCTTGTTGACATTTCAGGAGGAACACGTTGTCAGCCTGTGTTCCCAAACAAATCCTTCTTCGATAACACAGCAGGAGTGCCCACTCTCTCAATAAAGTGAACGTTCATAAAATGAAATTAACAAATGTTATATGGATAATAATAGTGTTTGATTGATCTGTGCTTGAATTACTGAAAGTATGAAATGAATTATTACATGGAATTATATATATATATATATATATATATATACATATATATAGTAATGTTTGATCTAACAAGGCAATCTTCACCCGCACTCAGACACAAGGACAAATTAAAGTTAAGTTAAACTCATGACACGTAGAAATTTCTTTACCCCAGATCAAAGCATCCGGTATCTCAAGAAGGCGTGATGTCTGAGGTTTTCTTGAGGTTTTCTTGGTAATATCCCTTAACATGGCACGCTCCGATTGGCCAAGAATTAATAATATGAGAATATGAAAACAGAATCACTCAGGTGATTCAGCAGTCGCATTCCAGCTTTCCATCATTCAGCATTCAGTTCTAGAGAGCGCTACGGAACGGCCGTCCGGAGCGACACCTCTTTAACCATGAGCATTTTCGGCAAGCTGCCAAAACCCTGCTAAAAGCTGCCTGTCGTGACCTGGAGGCGACTCTGGATTGACCTGGTCGTACTGCGCTTTTCCTATGGACTTCGGTACCTTGGGGTCACCCGACCCCCTGACATCTCGGATCCAAAAGAGAGTCTCCACTTAGGGTACGTAGACATGACAGATGGCGTCTGATGCCTTTTTGATAAGAATCAACTTTATAGCTTAAAACAAACCAAATTCTTTCCTTTTAAACCCAGAACTCAGTTCTTCTAGATACGAAAGTTCTGATATCATATTCACACATAGGCACCATGCATCGCATTCCATCCACCTAGATCCACCCATCACAGTAAATATTAGTTAACTTGTCATGTTTTTAATTGTTTGGAAAATAAAATCTTACTTTTTATAAACCTGACTCTCTTCTTGAATCAACACAAAGTGTTCTACAATCCCTGAATAAACAAAGAATCCTAGAATCTTCTGATTAAACATCCAAAGACCAAGCAGGTTGATATTCTATATTTATATTGAGTATCACAGCTTACTGGTCATAAGTAAGGATAACATATTAAGCTCTTAAAGCACACAATTTACCAACTCTGCAGAGTTCTGCAAGATTTTTATTCTGTAATTAACATTTTAAACCGGCAAACTACACCAAACAACGCTGCACCTGTAACAAGTGTTGGGTATTTTTATAATTGTACCTTTTTGAGGCCTAAAAGATGCCCTTCTCTGTGTTTGCCAAACCGTGGCTGTTCATGAAAAGGTTGAGCAAGGATGTTGATTGAGAAAACTCTGTACCTCTGTAACCTGAGAAGGCCCGCCTTCTCCCCCATCCTTGGTGAAGAAAGCCCCTGACGAGCTAGGAGCACACGGGAGTGACATGGGGAAGCCTCGGAGGAGGTTTCTCTGTGTTAACTCTTCATGTTTTGGGGACTCAGGGTAAAATGTCTTCCTTGTTGTCATGTGTGTTTATTTCAGGTTCCAGGGCTATGGAGATTAAATATTACTTAACATTTAATTACCAAACATAATGGTGGAGGGTATGCAGAGCTGGTAAGAGCAGAAGGCTGAGGCTGGAGCAGAGTGGGGGCTGGTTGAGCCACACACATGGACATGGGGGCTGGTTGCGTCACGCACATGGACATTACAAATAATCAATTTACTCTCTCTCTATCAAAGGGTGTGTCGTCCTTTAAGGTAATATGGGATAAAATCAAATTACCTATCAACAAGTGTGAGGGAAAGTAAATAAATTTTAAAAAATGCAAAAGCAAACATACCCTACTCAAATTTAATCAGTTTACACAATTAAACCGAAAACTAAACAACTTTTGAGAATTGTTTTTTTTTTAAATAATTTTAGTATTAGGTTAAAACAAAAAAAAAGCAAAAACAAACAGTAGAACATTTTAAACATCAATACAGAAAAATGACAAATAATTTTTTTAAATTAGGAGTAATTGGAAATTAAGTTTTAACTAAACTAAAGATAATATGAAAGAATAAAAACTTCAATAACATTTTTAAAAGCCAAATATATAGCAATTTTTATTGTTGTTTTTTTTTTAATCTTCCCCAAGAAGATTTTTTTTACAGTTAACAAATAAAATGTATTTTCCTCTAGAGCCATCTAGCGGTGGAGTTTAAAAATGCCACTCAGACGCCATCTGTATTAAATGAAAAGGCGGCCAAACCAGGAGTGGAACCCCATTGGGAGGCAGGTGATAATTCATCTGCAGTGACAGAAACCCACCTTGTCATATGCTTCTGTGACAGAGCGATAGCGTACTCGGCCACCACGGTTTTGCCAGCTGACGTGTGCGCCGCTACAAACACAGACTCGTGAGCCTCCAGCTTCAGCACGGCCTGTTTCTGGAAAGTGTCCAGCTCAAAGGGCCACTGGAGCAGAAACAGATCAGAAACCAGCTCAGCCAGAGCCGCTCATCACATTCAGACAGGAGACGATAAATTATGGAGAAGGTGGGAGACAAAGTGGATGAAGACAAGGAGTTCCCACCTTGAACGCTGGGCTGGGGATGCGTTTGTAGAAATCCTGGCAGGGGGATGTTATGTCCACGGGAATGGCCCACTTCTTCTTCTCCTCTGGGTTCTGTTTGTCCTTATTTCCTGCTTCTGAGGGGATTGAGGACGGTGTAGCATCCTGAATACAGAAGAACAGGGTTTTAGAACAGGGTAATTCTAAATAAATAAACTAACTGGAGTTATGTTTTCCTTTTATCATATATATTATTTGAATTTTTTCTCTATTTTCTCTAGTTAAGGGCAATCATGCACCCAGTTTGCCTTTGCTTCCAGAAAGGGGTGGCCAGGGGGGCCATGCCTCAACCCCCCCCCCCCCCCCCATCCCTGGCCACACCTTTCTGGGAGCACCACTGGTCAAAGATAAAACCAGAGCTTGATATATTTTAGGGGTTTCCAAAAACAAAAGCTGACAAAACAAGACAAATAAAAGCCTAATTATCAATAGATATTACTCAGTTAATACTGAGCTTTCGAATGTGATTTAATAAATAAATACCTTGATGCCCAAGTCTTCAAGACTGTTAGTTCTGGGTAATTTAACGGCTTCTTCTGTTTGTTTGTCTCCCTCTTTCTCCTCTGTGTCTGGCTGCAGATTAGAAATTTCATCCAAAGTCGACAGCAGAGACATGAGGTTCACCTCGGACTTTGCTACTTTTGCATCTTTGGGGTAAAAAACCAAAACAACAACATGTACATGAATTTCTTTTCTTTTCTTCTTTTAACGGTAGAAAATACAGTGCCTAACCTTTGTTAGTGAAATCCATTCCAGCTTTAAATCCAGGAGGGACTTTCAGTAAATCTGTGAGGTAAAAATAAAAAATATATATAATTTTTTTGTGTTTTTCTTGTCAAAATTGAAAGTAACATAAGCTACCGTTCTCAAAGTCTATCTCCTCCTCCAGCTCAGAATTCTTCTTAATCTGCTCCAGAGTCAGCTCCTCCATCCCTCCTGTGAAAAAGAAATAAAATCATCTCACTAATAAAGATCTGAAATAAACGTCTATTAGGAAAGAGGGGATGATTTAGAATGATAAATCTCACCAGGGAGGAAGGGGTAGTTAGTGTTGCTTCCTCTGAGGCTCTCTGATGGAGGCCCAGGCTGGCGCTGAAGTGACAGAGAGTTTTTTGCTGAAAGGCCCATGTTTTCCTGTAAAACCTACCAGTGCAAAAAATAAAATAAAATAAAAATCAAAGAGAAAAGGCAAAATACTTACTTTTGTTCAATTTAGAGCAACACGGAAGAGTTTTAACACTTCAAGCTATTGCTTTCAAACTGGTTTCAGTGACTCTTCAACCATAATTTAGCAACTTCTGCTGACCAGAAAATGCACTAGACCGTTTTGTTGTTCGTGTAGGAACACTAGTGTGAGGCCTCTACCTACTTTACGGCAATAGCTGTTTACTGTGCCAGCAGCTAAGGCTAGCAGTTAGCCTTTTCAGTTCGCCAAACACCAATAAAAAGCACAAGAAGAAGAATTTTTCAATGTTTGAAGGCATCAAGTTGGAACCGGGAGGTAAAAGTAAAAGAGTAATGTATTTTTAGGCAAAGCAAAGAGCTAAAGCCAGAGAGAATCTTGTTGAAACCTACACTCATTTAAGGGAGCTAGAGGCTATGAAATCACGAACTGATGATGACCTGTCTTTGTTGTCACTGGACTTGTAAGTAATATATTTTTTGTCCAACGATGTGGATCGTTTCACTTTGTGTATTACTTTCTATCAGTTGGCTTGTGTTAGCATTAGCAAGGTTGTTTGCGATAGTTGTAATTCTGCTTTCAACCAGTAGGAAGGAAAAACAGGAAATGTATTAAGTGTTGCAAATTGGTAACAAATTTGCTACTCAGCAATTCTTTTTGGACAATCAATTGAGGCAAAAAATTGTAGAATTATTAGACAAGTTTGCATTGTTTAGTTTAATGAAAATGCCAGACAAGAAATTTGAAAGCTGCAGTGCGGTGATTAAGAAGTATTTAAGGAGTTTAAAGGGCAACACCACCTCTGTGAAATCCAGCAGCATCCCAGTGGTTGGGTCTCTGATGACAGAGATCCCAGAGTGAAGAGGAGACGGAGTACAGTTGAGCAAAGAGTCCACATCAGGCTTCCTTTGACTCACTCTGATGAAGAAAACAAAGCAGAAATGTACTTAAGTCATTCCATTTTTTAATCATTATACATACAAAATGTTTAAGAAATGGCTTTTCAGGAAAGAACACAACATGATAAACAGATTTATGTACTTCATGAACTTCTGAAACGCAAAGTCTGTGTCATGAAGGGGAAGCCAGGAAGGGTCGCGTAGAAAACGTTTCTCTACTTCGGTCTCCAGGTTCAGGCTGGTGGGAGGAAGCCCATGGGGAAGCTGCAGAGAAAACAAAATAAGATCAGAAATGTTTTCACCATTTATCAGTCCCTGGAATCAGGAGTCAGTAGTTTGAGAAGTCTGATGAGTGAAAAGTAAAGGTTTCCTGTACCACAGGGGTGCCCCAAATTTGAGATATTTTTTCATAATCATAACAATCCCAATAAAAAAAGATTTGTTTTATTGTTATTATAAAAAATTATCATATTAACCTGCTAAACAATACATGAACCATTTAACTTCTTACTAACTGTGCTCTGGGGAGGTAAAGGTTGGCCAGGAACTGGGTATGTGATGAGTTCAAACCTGCCAGAGCATCCCATCTCCAGCAGAGACAGAGGAAGGTCCATAGGGCCCACAGGGGGCACATCTACAAACAAAACCACAGAGAACACAAGTCAAGTCAAAACTAATCCTAAAGCACTTTACCACTCAGCATGACTTAGTATGAGGATTGCTGTAAAGACTCTCACTAGTCAGTGACTTGATGCAGTCTGCTGGGTTCCTTGTATAGGAAACGTTTTACTAACTGGCTTAATGAACTAACCTGTATTGGAATGTTTACTGTGGGAAGTGCCTTGAGACGACTCTTGTCGTGATTTGGTGCTATATAAATAAACTTGAATTGAACCGAATGACAGCTGATCAAAGTGCAGTTCAAAACAAAACTGAAAATTTCATAAAAGAGTACAAACAGGAAATAAAACAGTGGCAGTACAACATAGAGCAGAATTACTGTCTCACAGTCAAAGGTTAAATGAAAAAAGTGAGTTTATGGATATGGAGTTGACATAATCAAATCAAATCAAATCAAATCGCTTTTATTGTCACGTCACATGTGCAGGTACACTGGTACAGTACATGCGAGTGAAATTCTTGTGTGTGAGCTTCACAGCAACAGTTGTGCAAAATACAATAACGTAAAAACAAGCAAAATATAAAAATGGCTAATCTAATAAACATTCCTAAATGTGTGTGCTAAGTATTTTATTTTTTATTTTTCTACGTGTGTGCATCATCATAGATATGGTCATTTACCACATGCTTTTTCCTCCCTAAAGGGGAGGATGCAGATAGAAAAAAGGTTTCCGAGTACTGAACCCTGAAGAAAGATTTTATTCTCACACACACACACACACACACACACACACACACACACACACACACACACACACACACACACACACACACACACACACACACAAGCTTCTAGATGCAAGCTCAACAAGTACAGGCTGTCCCTTCGAGCCCAGTCCATGATTCAAGGCGTTCAACTGGGGTGGAGAGATCAACAGTGAAGAGGAGTGAAAAGAGCACGACAAGATGAGTCAGTAGCTGTCAGAACACAAGAACACTGCAGACTTGTTCTAAACTTTAAATCAAGTGCCAGTGATTTCAAGTGGTCAAATGCAGTCGAACTAAGAATTAAACACGGTCACTGGTAGATTAAAAACGTTAAAACTACATATCAGATGCAGGTGTTGATGAGCCTGATCAAAGAAAAAAGCGGAGTCACATCCCCTCAAGCTTGTTAGTAGACAGAAACATATGCTAGTTGTTTATTAATGTTGAGGGAGCATATAGTACCTGTAACCACATTTAACTTACGTATTCTGTCCATAATTTAGTGGCTGTAAACTGAAAGTTGGCACTATGAAGCTCCTGCTGTCGCTCCGGAAGTTGACATCGTAAAGCGGAAGTAGGTAGCAACATCAGCTAGCATCAACGGAGGAAAAATGTCAAACGTAAAAATAAATAGTTGTGAATAATTTAAAATGTGTTTAATATGAGTTAACAAATTATTCCTGTATGATTAGTTTTAAAATTTTCGTTTTATAAAATGTATTATTTACAACAAAAGATGCTTACGTCAAATCTACGCGCCGGTGTTTGGGCTGTTGTATTTAGAAGACACTTGTAAGTACATTCAACACACATTTAATATAAAATAACTGCGGTTTAGATGGGCATTCAAAATAAAAGCTTATTCCTAATTAATGCCCGTCTGGTTTGAATAAGTTATTAATGTATTTTCATGAACATACGTTGTGTTATCGTTTCTGGCTAACAAGCTAGTTAGCAACAATGATACACTTGTAAAATAAAAACTTAACTTTATTGTATTTCAAACCTTCGTTTTATTGTTGTCATTTGTTGTAGCTGTTTCTGCCATGGTGGCATTTCCAAGTTCACTGACGGAGGAAGAGGAGGCTTTGCAAAAAAAATATGCTAAACTGAAGAAAAAGGTAGCTAACCTCAATGACTGTGTCAGTTTTTCATTACTCTGTAGGTTTAAAAAAGCTTTTAGATAAACATTTACATTGGATTCAACTGACTTTCATTGCTAAAATAATCATACACTTTAGCCACACTCAGAATCACTGATTTTGTTATTTCAGAAAAAGGCTCTGCTTGCCTTGAAAAAGCAGAGTTCAACTAGTCAGACAAGTCAGAGTGGCTTGAAACGAAGTAAGTACAAAGTTTAAAAAAATGTATTTACTTATATTAAACCATGTATCATGTAGACTACTTGGGTATGTTGTAGTTGATGTTTGATTCAGCCACTTTTGACTCAGAGTTTTGATTTTTCCCAAACATTGCTTGTCATCATCATTTTTTTTCTCCTTTAAACATTTGAAATTCTTTTATTCACCTTCTGGCTTTTCTTTGTTTCAGCTCTGTCGGACCAGCCTGTTGTTGACACAGCAACGGCGACTGAACAAGCAAAAATGCTCATCAAGTCGGGGGCCATCAGTGCCATTAAATCAGAAAACAAGAACTCTGGTTTCAAACGTTCTCGAATGCTGGAAATCAAACTGAAGGTAAGCTGTTTCTAAACACACAGAGAGAATGTCATAATTTCTTTTTTACTACAGATTACAACACAGTCGGGTAAGAAAAATCTGTTTTCTTTTAATCATGGTTTATTTTTTTTGGGATCCTTTTTCTTTTTTTGTTATGTTTAATTTTTTTGACTTCACCAGGACCCTGAAAAAGGTCCGGCTCCTGCTTTTTTACCATTTCAAAGGAGCGTGTCAGCAGATGATGACCAACCAGAGGTACGTAAGAGAAAAGAAAACAGCAAAATCACAATGTTTCATCTAATTTTTATCACTTTATTGATCATGCACCCACACAATCTCATTTTCCTGACGTTTCCTCCTAGTCTGGAAAGAGAGCCCAAAGGAAATCCCTGTACGAGAGGTAATGTTTAACATCATGAAATGCTTTTGACGCTGAAACCGTTCATCTGGGGGTTTATCATCATATTACTGTTTTCTTCTGCAGCTTTGTCAGTTCAAGTGATCGATACCGAGATGAGGATGAAGGAGGCAGCGTGTCAGCCAGCTGCGATGTGGACAGAGACAGGGAACGAGATCGAGACTTGGACAGAGAGTGGGAAAGAGATCGAGAACGGGACAGGGACAGGGAAAGAGGCAGAGACAGAGAGAGGGAGAGAGAGGACAGAGAAAGAGACCGGAGCAGAGAGAGAGAACGAGATCGGGACAGGGAGCGAGACAGAGACAGGGATGGACCTTTCAGACGTGAGTGCTGTTTACGTGGTTTAAGTCTCACATATGTAGTTTCCTTTAGAAAACTTGTATCAGAAAAATCTTAAGCAATGTTTAGCTTTAATAACAATCCAGATCTTTAGGTTCTGTTGTAATCAGCTGAACTATGGATGCGAGAATTTTCATCCTACGTGGGAAGACTTTTCTGAATTTTATCTCAAAATGTCTCCTCGGTGGGCTGCAAAGTTAGCTCCACTTAAGATAAAGTCTTATTTTTAACCCTTGGTTTATTTAGGTCCCTAAAAAGTGTCTGAAACGGAAAAAAATGGACAAAAGTTTTTTGTATAAATAAATAAAGGATTTAAATTTTGGACATAAAATTGAACCCAAAAAATTCTGAAAGATAGAAAAATGCCTAAAATAACCTTTTTTTATGTTAATTATGAAAATTATGCAAATAAGAGCTTTTTTTTTTACCCTCTGAACTCAGGATCGGACTCGTACCCTGAGCGGAGAGGTGTGCGGAAGGGGAATACATTATACGTCTACGGCTCCGGACTGGTTGAGGACAACCTGCGCTCCGCCTTCTCTCAACACGGGAACATCATCGACCTCTCAATGGACAACCCACGCAAGTATGGGACCTTTAAAGCTTTGAATTGTCTGCTTAATTTTGCTCTGGTCTTATGTTATGATCATCAAAAGGATGCACCGGTCTATTTTCTGCTGCTGTTTGTTTACAGTTGTGCATTTATCACATTTGAGAAGATGGAGTCGGCAGACCAGGCTGTAGTTGAAGTTAGTCATTTCTGAAAACCTGGATGTATCAAGTAAAATCCCAGATGCAACTTTGACCAACGCATTTCATCTTGCCTCTCTGCTTTCCTCTCCCAGTTAAACGGTGCCGTGGTGGGAGATGTTCCGATTAGGGTCAGCATTGCCAGGAAGCAGCCCATGCTGGACGCAGCCACTGGCAAATCCGTGTGGGCTTCTCTGGGTAACAGCAGCTCTGATCTCATCATACAACGCAGATCACTCTCCTGTGTTCGAGGATTGGCTCTCATCCTGGTTTGTTTCTGTTACAGCTGTTCAGAACAGCACCAAAGGCTCCTACAGGGACAAGAGGAACCAGGTGGTGTACAGTGAAGATTTCCTGGGCTGAGACGTTTGATGCTCCTCTTTTCTTTACTAGCAGGTTAAGCCGGGTTGTAGGATCGTTAAATTTTTTTGTTGTCTGTAAACTTCTTTTGCTCAATAAATCACACTTTTTGGAAATTTCTAAGATGAACACTTTTTATGTGTTTTATGTTCAAACACACATCAGATGTCTTTGTGTTACCTATTAAACAAAAAGCTGTGTGTAAAATTGGACTCTCACTGTGATCCAACAGTTGGTAAAACCTAATTGAATTATTATTATTATTATTATTTTGCAGCAGAAATCTGAAGTGGCTTTGTATTTGACTTTTATCTGCCTCTCATGGTTCTAGAGGAGCTCTGTCCCGGCTTTTTTTATAACGTTGCTTCAGTTCATCGAGGTTTGCAGGTGTTTGTTTCTGCATATTTTTGACTTGTCTGGATTTTGATTGCAGTGGCAGCCCCAAGGGGGGGCACAGCCACTGCTGGAAATGCCCACCCCCCGGGGGGGAAAAAAAAGCCACCCACCCTCCTTCATAAGTAAACTCGTGTTCAAACAAACCCTACATTCACTTTCTTTTCTTTCAGTTTGATTGGACTGTTGCAACATTTCGATTTTTTTTTAGCCCCTCTAGATTTCCAGGTGTGTTCTGGGGTAGTTCCTCTGTTACATGACCCAGTTTGGTCCGAGCTTCAGCGGTCAGATAGATACTCACATTTAATTCTGAAATATCTACAGGCTGCAAGGAACTCAAAACCATACCCCCCCCCCCCCCCCCACTGCAGTGACAGGTCGTAAGTACGGAAGAGGGACGCTGTAAAGAAACCACTGGACTTCTAAGACTGAAGTCAGATCTCTTTTTCTATCTCTTCCGTTAGTTTGAGATATCTATGTTCTTTTTACCAAACATGAAGCTGTGCACTATGGGTAAACATCTCTGTGTCTTTTATTTACAGAACATTGTTCCAAAAAAACTTGGGGTTTATTAAGATGCAAGCAAACCTAAACCATGCAGAACTATTTGTCAAACCAGACCTGTTGAGACTTCCTGTGAGTCGCAGTCTTACCTCTGACCTAGGAATGACTTTAATGGAACTTTTACTCCTGGGAGTAAATGTCTCGTATTCGTATAGTGCCTTCTTAGGGTTCTACAACCCCTCAAGGTGCTTCACAACACAATCAGTCAGCCACCCATTCACACACGGATGATGAGCCACAGCTGCCCTGGGGCACACGGACAGAGGCGAGGCCTGCTGAACACTGGTGCCATCGGCCCCTCCGACAACCACCAGCAGGCAAGGCGGGTTAAGTGTCTCGCCCAAGGAATATTGAAAACGAACCAACTTTTCCTCAGACTGACAGGCAGCAAATTACTGATGACTTTTTTCCTTGTCTGGGTTTCTTGTATTTCTACAGTAATTATTCTAGATGTTCTAAATGGTGCAAACTTCCACGTAAATGTTTAGATCTGATAAATCTCACCACCAAAAACTGAAAAAATTTGCACGCATGATTCAACTTGTGCAACTCTCAACTGATGCAGCGTTGTGCAGCAGATCAGTCTCATGTTTGATAGAATGGTTCAAAAACATTTTGCACCATTTTTGCACCACATCTATTTTATGTTAGTAACACTTGACAATATTTTTGTAGATGTGCTCATTTATTATACAAAAACATGTTAAAAATGTATAATTCAAAATAAAATCCATTGAACTACATGACATTTAAAAACATTCAAATACCTTAAAATGATAAATGTAAAAAATTCTGACTTATCCACTTTGGTTTCGGAGTCTTCCTATTATTCATGTTCACAGCTCAAACACACAAACAGCCAACAGGCTAAAAAATGACCTAAAATATATAGATTCACTTTGTTTTTATCTTTTCACATCAACTTTTATTTTCTACCACTTTGAACTCCGCAGGGAGGGACTGCATCTAATTTAGCTGAACGTGTTTCCTTGACAGTAAAGATTCATTCATTCATCGTTGTTATGATGTACAAATGAGTTTTAAATATTTAAAGGCTTCTGAATGAATTTAGCACTTTAACACCGTGACTCTGCCAACAGCAGGTGTGACTGCAGCGAGCTGAAGAGCTTTGGACCTAGGACACTTGTTCAGCAACCCGGCATTCCTGATCCTCCTCCCGTACCATCTCAACGACTCCTCTCGCCCTCTCCCTTTCCTCCTGCTCGTGCAGCGAGTTCTGCCCTGTGGTTTTACCATGCTGCTCCTTCAGGTGGCGCCGTAGAGCAGGCTTGTGAGCAAAGCGGGCATGGCAGTAGGCGCAGTGGTGTGGCCGCTCCCCGCTGTGGAGGTTCATGTGGTCTATCAGCGTGGACTTCTGGGTGAAAGTCTTGTAGCAGAGGGGGCACTGGTGGGCCTTGCCAGCCCCTCGGTGCACAGCCATGTGTCTGGTCAGGTTGGTGGCGTGGTGGAAGTGTTTGCCACAGCAGGGGCAGATGTACAGCAGGTGAGTGGAGCGGGAGTGGATGGCCAGGGAGTGAGCCGAGGGGAAAGTCAGGCCACAGTGCTCGCAAATGATGGGGCCGGACGCGCTGGAGGTAGACTCCACCACAGCAACAGACTCATCCTCTCCCTCGTTCCCTCCAACAGCCGTCAAACCTGAACTTCCCTCACCAGCACCGGAATCCTCGAGAGAAAACTGATTCACACCGTTGGCAGTGACGGGCGAGAGCCTCTCACCGTGAGCGTTGCTCAAACTCAAGTCTAACCGGGGAAATTCCGCTGAAACTAAACTTCCTGCGGCCTTCAGCTCCTCCTGGCTGTAGTCCAGACCTAAATTAGCTCCCAGTCCACCAGCTGCAAGGAACCACAAGTCCTGATGGTGAGCTATACTGGGCAGCCTCTTCTCCGGAGACAACGCCCACCGTCTCCTCTTCAAACCCCGACCTCGACCCCTCCCTCTGCCACGACCAATTTTAGGGTCGTACAACCTGCGCCGGATCACACGAAGGCCCTCAGCCGAAAGACCCGCCAAACTAAGATCTTCTGCTGCATTTAAGTCGTATTCCCGCCCATCTGCAGCAATAACAAGTCCACCCGTCTCTGGGAAACAAACGTCCCCAGGGACATCAAAGGAGCCTCCGTTCTCAGCCTCCCGCTCTCGGTTCGCCTGCTCCTCTTCAGAGACGCACATTCTGAATGAGTTGTAGTCTTCCTGCCTGGCCTCCTCCTCCTCATCCGATGCGTTAATCTGCAACATAATAAAGATCTGATCATTATATGTAAAAGCAAGAACAAATGCCCATAAACCAAGTTAATAAAAGATAAACACCAAATTTAACTTAAAAGAGCAAAAACAAAGTACCCTAATAAAATTGTCCTCTAGGACAGGACTGTCATGGTGTTGAGTGCTGTCCTGAGCAGAGGCTTCGCTGTTGTCCCCCACCGAGAGGACAGCAGGGCTGTGCTGCTGCATGGGGGAGAGTCGAGAGGGGGGAGGTGATGCAACAGAATGAACATTCCCGCTGATGACAACCGGTCGCGTCTGACATTCCTCCTCAGCCAGCTGGAGTTTAAAAAAAAAAAGTAGACAAATAGATACAGGAAGTTGAGCTAAAACAGAGTTAAAAAAGAAGAAAATAAACATTAGGAACAGCTGCTGCAACACTGACCTTTGTTGGGCTGAGGTCCTTTAGCTGAACGTACTTCTCCAGCGCCCCTCTGCAGCGCTCCACGATGTGCTCCATTTGAAAGTAGCTAGCAGCAGTTAAATAGTTGACTATCTCCTCTGGATTGAACTGCAGGAAACCAGTGTAGCACGACAGCAGCAAATCACACACCACCGAGGAGCTGTATAGCATCGAGACCTGGATTAAAGAGGAACATAAAAACACATTTTTAATTTGCAAAAGAGAGTTTAACATGTACCTATATGTACCCACGTGGAGCCTGCGTGACGGGTTCAGGAGGAACTGATCCCTCAGGAAGGGCGAACAGGCAGCGAGCACCACCTTATGTCCTTTGAATGTCTGATTGTTGCTGGCCACGATGGTGATGTCACAGAAATGTTGGCGAGACCTGAGTAAGTTCATGTGCTTCAGGGTCACGTCCCCGTGTCCGGGCAACCGGAACAACACCATCTCCATCTTTTCTAAAAGGCGAAACAACAGAAATGTTTCTAGACTCTTGTAACAAACTAGCAAAAATAAACACAAAAGCGCAGTTTTCAAAGGGTGAGGTTAAAGGGGAAAGAGCTTTTCTAAACAAGACTTACAGTAGGTTTTAGTAGGATTTCACATGAAGATCCTAAAAACCACACATCGTTCCTAGTTCAAGAACAAAACATCCGCTTGTCTCGCATCCTGATATCCAACAAAACTTTTGGGGGAATATTTTGTGAGATTAAGAAACAAAAAGAGGACAATTTCTGCAAAATGTCTGAAAACTGGTGTTAAAAACAAACGCTTCACCATAAGGACAAACACGGTGGTGGTAGTGTGATGGTCTGGCACCGCCTCAGGATCTGGATAATTTAAACCCAGGAATTCTGCTCTCTACCAGTAAAGCCATAAAGAACATAGCTGACCATTGACCTGAAACAGGTCGTTCGTGATGGAAAATCCTCCACATGTGGCTGAAATGAAACTATTCTGTAAAGAAGAGGGTCAAAGTTCCTTTAAAGTGATGCAAGAGACTCAGTATACAAATGCTTGACTGCAATGGCAAAGGGTGGGCAGGGGTCAGTTACTTTTCCCATATGAGGACCAGTTTGTTTTGGATCACTTTATTTCTCTTTAACAAATTAGATCAACATTTAAAACTGTTACTCAGCTTATCATTTTCCAACATAAACAATTAAAAGCACTAAGAATATGTATAGAAGAAAAAAACATTTACTGTACTCTAATGTTATAAAGCATAAAAACAACAGGTATCAAGTAGTTATAATTTTTTTAACATAAAACAATAGTTTTCCTTACACAGTGTTAATGCTAATTAAATTTTGAACAGGTGTTTGTGAAACTGTTTATTACACTGCTATTTATCACAAACACTTCCTGACTATAGATACATTTGATACCTACATAAAGAAACTTAAATAGAAATGTTATGGCCATACCAGAGAGCTAGCTAGTGCTGTTTTCATTCAGGAAAAGTAAAGTAACATTACTTCTTTCAGCAACAGATTACTTTATTGTCCAACATATTACAGCTCTGTAATCCAGCGATGATGGTATCTTCTCTCACAGCTGTGACCATAAGTGGAAGGTGAAAAAGTAGCCTCCCTTCCATGACTGGGCGTTTAAAAAGGCCGAAAAAAACACACATGAATGGTTTAACTTGTCATATATTTTATAACCTTTTGTTGACTAGCGTTATTATACTAACTGGCTTAGATAGATGAAAATTTTGAAATCCTTTGTTTTAGCCCAGCTAGCTGAACCAACTGAGCGTTAGCTCCTGTTAGCTACTATAAAACAGATGGCTATATTTATCCACTATTGTATCATCTGGAAACCAGGTGCCGAAACTCCACAATTATCCTCAAACTTCGCCGAAACTCACCTTGGTCGTTCATCTTTTCCCGCGAATTCCGGGTTTATTTCAGCAGCACGGCCGTTAAAATACGCTAACTGACCAACACATTCGACACATTTCTCAGCCACAACCTCGATTTCTGTTTACTTTTGGGCCCTTTTTTTTTAGCAGGAAGTACTTCTCGTGACAACAAACTACAAACCGCTAGCGGTTCGCCACTAAACTGACTTTGAATCGGTTTACGTCTTGGACCCACTCCCTCAGAAAACCGTAAATTTAGAGCACGCCAGCTGATTTCTGATCAGCGATTTAAAATCAATGGACTCCGAAAGGGGCGGAACTCGAATTGTGACGTAGCACGTTCAAAAATGTGCCTTACGTTCATTGGGAAACATGTCGGCATCCCAGACAACGACAAAGGTAGCAAACGTACTGGAACTCAAAGGGCTTGTTATTGAAATATTGCTCATTTATTATCTTGTAGATGCATCGTGTTATTTAGCAAATCTGTGCTAATGATACTGTCATTTGCAACAAGCATACGTTTGTACTTGTCGGGTTTTATACCTTTTTTATTACAAGCTAATGCTAGCCAATGTTAGCCTTTTTAGTGTTATGTTAACTAAATTAACGAGTAGTTATGGTGCTTTTTTATGGTCGTTTGACTTCTTACATAATCTGCAAATTATTTTCTTGAGGTGCAATGTTACTTTAAAAAGCGAATGAAAGTCTATTTTAGGAAGCTAGCTAGCTGTTTTGTTGTATCATTTAAATAATAACTTGGTTTTAAGCTAGTTTATTAATCCTTGTAGTGTATGGACTACTTTTTATGCTAGAACGTTATTTTAAATCATGTAGATTTCCAGAAAGTTTGCTGTAAATTACATCTTGTTAGCTGTTTATAGTTTATTTGTATTTTCAAATCAATAATAATAGTTTATTAAACCTCCTGTGTTATTCATTTGAATGGGCTCTAATTATTAGGCTTAGTTAGAGTTGGATATGTGGCATTTACCTGGAATTAAGATCACAATCAATCAAGAAATCACTTAAATATGAGCTGCCTGACACAGAGAAGTAGACCAAAAGCACCTCAAAAGGTAGACATCATGCCAAGATCCAAAGAAATTCAAGAACAAATGAGAACAAAAGTTATTGAGATCTATCAGTCTGGTAAAGGTTATAAAGCCATTTCTAAAGCTTTGGGACTCCAGCGAACCACAGTGAGAGCCATTATCCACAAATGGCAACAACATGGAACAGTGGTGAACCTAACCAGGAGCGGGCGGCCGACCAAAATTACCCCAAGAGTGCAGAGACAACTCATCCGAGAGGTCACAAAAGACCCGAGGACAACTTCTAATGAACTGCAGGCCTCACTTGCCTCAGTTAAGGTCAGTGTTCACGACTCCACCATAAGAAAGAGACTGGGCAAAAATGGCCTGCATGGCAGATTTCCAAGATGCAAACCACTGTTAAGCAAAAAGAACATTAGGGCTCGTCTCAATTTTGCTAAGAAACATCTCAATGATTGTCAAGACTTTTGGGAAAATACCTCGTGGACTGATGAGACAAAAGTTGAACTTTTTGGAAGGCAAATGTCCCGTTACATCTGGCGTAGAAGTAACAGCATTTCAGACAAAGAACATTATACCAACAGTAAAATATGGCGGTGGTAGTGTGATGGTCTGGGATTGTTTTGCTGCTTCAGGAACTGGAAGGCTTGCTGTGATAAATGGAACCATGAATTCTACTGTCTACCAAAACATCCTGAAGGAGAATGTCCGGCCATCTGTTCGTCAACTAAAGCTGAAGCGATCTTGGGTGCTGCAGCAGGACAATGACCCAAAACACATCAGCAAATCCACCTCTGAATGGCTGAAGAACAACAAAATGAAGACTTTGGAGTGGCCTAGTCAAAGTCATGACCTGAATCCTATTGAGATGCTATGGCATGACCTTAAAAAGGCAGTTCATGCTAGAAAACCCTCAAATAAAGCTGAATTACAACAATTCTGCAAAGATGAGTGGGCCAAAATTCATCCAGAGCGCTGTAAAAGACTCGTAGCAAGTTATCGCAAACGCCTGATTGCTATTGTTATTGCTGCTAAGGGAGGCCCAACCAGTTATTAGGCTCAGGGGGCAATTACTTTTTCACACAGGGCAATGTAGGTTTGGATTTTATTCTCTCCCTTAATAATAAAAAACCATCATTTCAAAACTGCATTTTGTGTTTACTTGTGTTATCTTTGACTAATGGTTAAATGTGTTTGATGATCAGAAACATTTTGTGTGACAAACACGCAAAAGAATAAGAAATCAGGAAGGGGGCAAATAGTTTTTCACACCACTGTATGTTCAAGAATCAACATCTAAACATGGTCTCCTGTAGTAAAGAAGTGGTCAACAAGAATGTATGTGCTTATGAGGCATTCATACTGACAAAAAGACAAATACATAGAAATCCCAGACTGGTTCTTTCTGTTTGACGTGTTTATTTTCTGAAATTGGAGCTTTTTTTTTAACTGTTTTTGTTTATTTTAAAGCCACAAATAGCTTCCAGCAATGCTGATGGGTGGTTTAGTTTCAAGAGCTTTAAATCTACGTAATGCAATTGGAATGTAAAAAAAAAAAAAAAAGCAATTACTGGTGAAAACAAATAAGACGAATAAGGAAGGTGTTTTTCCACTAAATTATTTTAGTCGGCCGAAATAATTGCAGTTTTTAAAGGAATTGTTAGGAAGCAAAATCTGTTTTAGAGGTAGCTCAAAGTTTGACAGGATGAAATACTAGAGATAAATAGTTTTAATCTTTATAAATCGAAGTACACACGTTTTTCTTCACTTCCAGGATTTTCTTGAAGAAGATGAGACAAAAACACTAACCGAGTCAACGGCAGGTTCAGGGGAGGTAAAAGAAGCTGCTGATGAAGGTACAATTTATTTCATTTAATTACAAATGTAATTCATTAATGTGTCTCTTTGTGTTTCACTTCCTGTCACTAAAAATAACTTGTTTTGAATGTTTTTTAGATGATGCTGCCAGCATTACAGATCCAGTGGATGGTGTGTCGTTGGAGTTGATGACCAGTCATCCTGAGAAGGAGACTTCCAGCGCTGCTGAGGATGGAAGTCAGCGCTCTCCTGCTTCCTCCCCACCTAACAAACCTGCTGCAGGTGAAACTCAAAACCAGTCTTTGACTAAGCTCCTGACTTAATCAGGTTCTGAAGAGAATTATTAAAATTTGACTGTTTTTTTAACGTAGTGATCGCTTAGTTTAATCTTTAGTAACATGTTTTTTCATCTTCAGTAACAGTTTGTATCTCTTCTTAACAGGTCACGCAGCAAAGTCCATTTCCTCAATGTCATCTTATCCTTCCACCTCTTCATTTTTTTCCCCTGGTCGGGCAAAGATGAGCGTTTCCGGGCCGTCTTCTTGTAAATCCGTCCTCCCACCTGGCCCTTCCTCCTCTTCCTCTTCTTCATCCTCCTCCTCCTCCTCCTCCTCCTCCTCTTCTTCCTCCTCCTCTTCCTCTTCATCTGGCTCAGCTTCGTTGACACCTTCTGTCTCCCCGAGTCCACACAAGATCCACCGGGCCCGTAAGACCATGAACAGGCCTTCACCCGGCCAAGTAATGACTTCTGTTACACATTTTTATTCCCACAATTGTTTGTTGTTTTACTTTTTCTGAAAGGTTAGCATTTTTTTATTCGACAGGTGAGTTACGCTGAGACTCCTGCTACGTCGGGTTCCTCCACCTGCTTCTCTACTGACTCTGAAACAGGTAAGTTCTAAACTTCGATCATATTTACTCCTCCGATTGTTCTCCAGCACTCGTAATTACAGGTCCTCTTCTACTGTGTGGTTTTTAAATTAATTCAATGTACGCCGATCACTTCAGCTGGTTTTTGGATTGTTCGTACCGACCTGCAGCTTTTGGTTGAATCAGAAAACTAGTTTTCATGCAGAAGTCTCAGTTGGCACCACTCTGCTCAGGTGTTGCATGGCAGAATGAGCCAATCTTTGCCTCCTGATTCGGCTATATCTCTTAAACACATCGTTGCAACACCAACATGTCTTTTAAAACTCAGAAAATGCTCCTGAAATCTTGTTTTCCATGTAAGTTTGACTGTTTAAAAAACTAAAAAGGCTTTTTTTTCTCTTATAACTGTCACGCTTTGTGTTGTTTTTCTGTTTCCACCAGCTGCTAGAAAGAGAAAACTGGGTCATGTATCAGAGAGTAAATCTGAGAAGGGCGACAGCGTTTCAGAAAAAGGCCAAACTGTGGTAAGTTGATGTCTTCGTGTTTGATTTACTGGGGGGGGGCCGTAAGCATTTGAACACCTGAGGAATCGGCAGAATTCTGGCTCAAAGACATTTTACTCTAACTTCAAAGTCCACCTCTACTCCACATATTAATCTAAACTGGCATCACCTGTCTAAGCTTCTTAAGCACATCTGTCCACCTCACAGTCAGTCAGTCAGACTCCCAACTACTAACCATGGGCAAGACCAAAGAGCTGTCAAAAGACACCAGAGACAAAGTTGTGGACCTCCATAAGGCTGGAAAGAGGTACGGGGCAATTGCTGGGCAGGTTGGTGAAAATAGATCAACTGTTGGAGCAATTGTTAGAAAATTCAATTCAAGTTTATTTATACAGCGCCAAATCACAAGAGTTGTCTCAAGGCACTTCACATAATAAAGCATTCCAACACAGGCCAGGGGCCTCATTTATCAAGCTTGCTTACGCACAAAACGGGGTCGGAAAACTGCGTAAGCAACTTTCCACGCAAACTTTGGGATTTATGAAGGAAAACTTAGCGGAAAAATGTGCGCAACTTTAAGTTGACTAAGGACCTGGCTTACGCACATGTTGGACATGGAGAGCACCTGCAGTGCTGCTGCTGAGAAGGATAAAATTATGAAATCCTGCATTATTATCACTTGTACTGCTTCGTTTTCACACAGAACAAGACACCCCACATGCACACACATGCGCGTGCACACACGAGCTCGCGCACACACACACAGCCTGAAGTGCAGAATACGGAATGCAGAATATCAGCAGGGGGACAGATTGAGGCAGAATGTCGTGCGTCTGTGACAGTGTGTGTGTCTCGTCACTGTGATAAGATTGATCATGTGCCCTGGCTACTTGGACAAGAGAGATTACTGTTTGGCTGACTGGTTAGCGCGTGTGACTTTCACTCGGGAGTCGGGATCGACTCCTGTTTGGATCATTTTTTTATATCCGCCACAGGAACTCATCATTAAGCTCCTCGTGATTTTTATCTTGAAAGGCGCTATAGAAATGATATTTTCTCCTTCTTCTTGACGGCTTCAGCAACACTGTGCCACTCCGTGGATTTTCTCTTATTTGTTTTGCAAAAGCACTTCCTTTCATTTCGCCACCTCAACTTCTACTTGTGAAATTGGGCTTCCTTGGTCTGCCTTGATCTACGGTCGCCATGTCATTGGCGGAGCACTGCAACAAGCCGGCTTATGTATATGCATGAGATCCACAAGGCACTTTGCATTGAATATTTATGGCAGTAAGTGGGTGTGATGAGGGCGGGATGTGACCAAAAAGCAGCTGAGAACATTTGTAGATAGTTTCCGATTTATGGAGCAGAGATTGCGTGCAGCTGTGCGTACTCCATGTTTGATAGATCACAAACCTACTTGGTGTAAGTACTTTTTTTTTTTTTTTTTGCTGAGCTTAAGTACGGTTTTAGTAAGGATTCTACTCAATGTTTGATAAATGAGTCCCCAGTTCATTAAGCCAATCAGAAAAAAGTTTCCTATATAAGGAACCCAGCTAATTGCATTGAGTCACTGACGCTACAGCGATCCTCATACTAAGCAAGCATGCAGCGACAGTGGAGAAGAAAACTCCCTTTTAACAGGAAGAAACCTCCAGAGGATCCTGGCTCAGTATAAGCAGCCATCCTCCACGACTCACTGGGGATCAAGAAGATAGAGCAGACACACACACACACACACACACACACACACACACACACACACACACACACCAAGTAATGTTTCCATGGTTACATTGTGATCCTAGTGATTCTATAATTAAACGGGTAAACTAGTAGTAGCACATTCTATGTCAAAGAAAGTAAAATGTTATTATCAGGAGAGGGAGAATGTTTAAGTGGTTAGCAGCAGTGTGCTAGACGATGGCCCCCTCCATGAGGGCACCACAGCTCAGCAGAACATCGATGTAGCTTCTTCTGGGGAGAAAAACACTTAGAGAGAAAATAAAGTTAACAGCTGAAACAGCAGGAAATAATACAGTTAAAGAGCAGATTGTAGAAGAAAGTAGTCGAGTGTGGAAAGTGGTCAGTGTGTCCTCCAGCAGTCTAAGCCTATAGCAGCATAACTACAGAGCTAACTCTGGATAACCTAGCCTTTTACCCCCAAATTCCACTACCTCCGCTCCGCTCCGGTCCGGTCCGCCCCCGCCTTCCGCAGCCGCTCGCTTCCGAACTCAATTTTTACTGGTACCCGCTCTACAACGGCTCCGCTCCGGTGCGGAGACCTGAGGTGGGCAAACAAGCATGCGCAGGATTTTCGAGATCTTGCGATACAGTCCGAGCAATAAACGCGGAAGTTAGATCCAAACACCCGTTGTGTGGGAGAAGCATCAAAATGAACTGTTTAATCTGCCCATCATTTGTGTTGAGAGATCAGCAGTGTTTGGATCAACAAAGTGTGACTACTTTGATAGTAGAAACTGTATTTATGGCTTACTTTTGTGCATTTAAACTTCAGCTGCCACTGATAGTTGTTAAAAGTTGTTAAACCTGTGCATATGAAACAAAAAACGCCTTTTGTTTATCAATTTATTGTGAAAAACGGAAGTTGTGCTCGCTCCTTTTCCTGTTGGGCGTTTGTGATTTCTGTCCATTGACTGCGGAGGTGCTCCGGCGTCCGGCAAAAATAGGATCGATTCTATTTTTGCCGGACGCCGGAACAGAGGGCGCCGCACTGCCGGAGCACGGCCGGAGCACGGCCGCAATAGTGGAATTGCTCTGATTGACTAGAACGGGACCGATTTTGCTCCGGCGTTCTTGTCGGAGCAGAGCGGAGGTAGTGGAATTTGGGGGTTAGATGGAGGCATGTTGGAGGCAGGGCAAGGGAGAGCCGTCTTTACCGACTGTACACTCCACCTCCCTCTACTCCCCCACTTGTCCGGATCTAGGCTAACAAGATCTGCTAACAAGATCTGGACAAGGATCAAGCCTAGAAAAGGGGAGAGGCTGTCAATCTCCTTCGGTCTAGGGCTCCAGGCAATATCTCACCTAGTGGGGTATCACTAATGATGAGAAAGGTGAAGAATCAGCCCAGAACTACACAGGAGGAGCTGCTCAATGATGTGAAGAGAGCTTGGACCATAGGTTCAAAGATCACTGTCTGTAGAATGCTGCACCATCATGGTTTAAGATCATGCATTGCACGGAAGGTACTCAAGTCATCACACGTCCTGGCCTGTCTGAAGTTTGCCAGTGACCACCCGCATGATCCAGAGGGGGCGTGGGAGAAAGTCGTGTGATCAGCTGAGACCGAAGTAGAACTTTTTGTCTTGTTTTTTTTTTTGGAAAAATGTTGAGTTGTATCCCAAGAACACCATCCCTACTGTGAAGCATGGGGGTGGAAAAATCATTATTTGGGGGTTATTTTCTGTAAAGGGGAAAGGACACTGGAATATTAAGGAGTGGACGAATGGGGCCATTTGCCTCCCTCCCTCAGTCAGAGCATTGGTCAAGCCTAATAAGTCTGGTTCTGGAGCGGCCTAGCCAGTCTCCAGACTTAAATCCTGTAGAAAATCTTTGGAGGGAGCTGAAACTTGGCAACAGCCCCAAAACCTGACAACCTGCAAAATTGCAGGGTGCCCAGATACTTATGTTGCTCACTGTAATGGAATTTTCTATCATTTCTGACATTAATCTTGTTTTATTTTGTTTTTCCTTCATTTCTGTAAATCTTAGGAGGAAAAGTTCTTTCAGAAAAAAGTGGAGTCAGTTACAGAAAATAATTCAGTGAAAACCGCTTGGGGGAAATCGGAGAATGACAGAGGCAAAAGATTGAAACTATCCTGTCCGTCCACGCGGGATTCTGACCAGGTGTGAGACTTTGATTTGATAAAAATGTATTTTTTGTTGTTCATGATTTTAAAAACTGCTTGTTTTCCTGTATTAAAATGCAAACGTCATGATTTGGTTGCTGTTTTCTGTTGTAGCTGGAAAATGAGGGCGGAGACAGGCAGCAAACGACAGACACAGAAGATCATGTGAGTTTTTCTGTTAAGCAAGTAAAAATTTAAAAATTCCCTTAAAGAGCAAGTCACCCCCAAATAAACTTTTTTTTGCTGATAAACTAAATAAACGAGTGTCTAATCGTGCTGCTGACACGTGTCGTCAATAATTTGGCACTTCAGTGCATCTTAGTTAAAATTTAAATATTCTGCCTAAAACTGGCAGTGTTGTGCCGTTGTCAGGTAAAAACTCTGCACTGTATTCTAATTTAAATCTGCCACCGCTATTGGCTAAGAGGTATGCTATGATGTAAACTGGTACATTATGATGTCACAATGCTGTCGCGAGCCTGTGTGTGTGTGTATTTGTTAGTGGCTCCGCCTTCTCGGTCTGCCAGGCAACAGCATGTGTTGCATTTTTCAAACATGAAGTGGGAGTGGAGTTAGACTCTGGTAGGGGGTGACTTGCTCTTTAAATAAAATCCACAGCAGCCAGTCGCCTTCAGAAGTCCCCTAATTAGATAATCGAGTTCACCTGTGTGGGGTTCAGTCTCGTTATAAACACACCTGCTCTGTGAAGGCCTCAGTGGTTTGTTAGAGAACAGTATGGAACAAACGGCACCATGAAGACCAAGGAGCTCAGCAGACAGCTCAGGGACAAAGTTGTAGGTAGGTTTAAAGCAGGGTGGGGTTACAAAAAAATATCCCATGCTTTGAACATCTCAAGGAGCACCGTTCAGGCTATCATCCAAAAATGGAAGAAGTACGCTACCACTGCAAACCTACCGAGATGTGGCCGCCCACCTAAACTGGCAGACCAAGAAAGGAGCGCACTGGTCAGAGAAACCTCCATGAAGCCTGTGGTCGCTCTGGTGGAGCTGCAGAAGTCCACAGCTCAGGTGGGAGAACCTGACCACAGCTACTCCACATATGTGGCCTACAGTGGGTCTAGAAAAGAACCACCCCCTACAGGGTATCTGCAGGTCCTTAAAAAGTCTTAAATGTGCTTTTCCAAATTTAAGGCCTTAAAAATCCTTAAAAATGACAAATAATCCTTAAATAGTTTCCAAAAGTCTTAAATTACCAAAGACCCAATAAACAAGATTGTTTTATTTCTATAAAATTTTCGTGAATTTCTAGTTAGTCTTCAGCTTTTTTTGTGTATGGTATTGGCGTAAGCAGAACCGTACACGTTCGGTTGGTTGTGAAAGGGGGCTATTTTTAGATGAGCACGTTAAGCTAGTGGGAGTTTGCGCCATGGGGAAGTGCAACATTAATGGTAACTGGATGGCTAATCCCACGTTCACTGCGTGGTTAGCACCGGTTCCAGGCAATAGCTGGAAATTATAGCTTAAATTTAATTTTAAAAAATTGCTTAAATTTGGTCCAAGTGGCCTTAAAAAAGGTCTTAAAAAGTCTTAAATTTGGCTCCCTTAAACCTGCAGATACCCTGCCCTAGCTTTACACCCTTGCACAAATCTTTTACCAGCTTTACTTATCCAACGCAACCTAGAACCTTCCTTGAAAAATATCAGTTAGAGGTCAAAAAGAACGTTGGAAAAACAAAACAATGCTGCGATTATTAAAGGGGACTGGGGCTCTCATTGGGGTAGAAGGAGAAATGGATGAGGATGAATACCGTTCATTTCTAGAGGAAAAACCTGCTACCCTCTGCCAGAAAGCCGAAGATTCCCCTTTCAACACGAAAGTGATCCAAAGCACACAGCTGAACTAAATCAGGAAAAGGTGAACATCCTCCCAAACCCCTGCACCAATCTGTGGAGAGGTTTGAAGATTTCAGTCCGCCAACACCAACCATCCAAGCATCCCAACAGACTCGAGGCTGAGCAAAAGGCGCTTCAACAAAATATTTACATGGATGGGGGGGGGGGGGGGGGGGGGGATCCTTTATTTATCATTAGCTCTTACTTTAGATTTTGGGAATTTTCTGATGTGTAATTGTGATGTTCAGTTTGTTACAGGTCGCATTGGATAAGCAAATGTGGTAAAACAGATTTAATTCATGTCATTTAAAGATGTAAAGGAAACAAAATTAGTCCTCCAAAGGGGCTGATTCTGTTCTTCACCCACCGTGTGAAAGAGTGGAAAGATTAAAGCCGTTGTTGGCAAAAATGTAAAAAAAATTCCCGTTTGCCAGGATTTGTTTTGGGAAGTAATTCCCAAATCTGGAGTTGGGACCTCACTGAGAATCACCAGGAGCTTCACCGGGAGATAACTTCCAGAAATCAAAGTTAAATTGAAAAACATTTGTTGAAGCTATACTTGGAAAAACTCAACTAAATAGTCAGATTCAGTTTTTTTTTTTATATAAAATGTTGAGTATGTCGGTAAGATTCTACTTTGTGTTGGTCTATTGCAGAAAACATCAATAAAAAACGTAGTTTGTGGCTAGAAGGTGTCAAAACGTGTTCAGTTTCTTTGCAATAAATCCTAGTTTCAGGCATAAATACAAAGTTTCTGCTTTGCAGAGTTTGGAGTCTGAAACGCTGAGAATCATCCGGAGTAGGAACGAGACGGAAGAATCTTCTTGGCTGCTATCGGATCAAGACCGAGACGGAAACTCTGCTGATTTAGTGGAAATAGAAGAAGGCAAGTGATCGACGTTACATTTAGTCCTTTTAAAAAAAGATTTCATTTTATTATAACGAAAATTTGGCCGTCACATCTGGATCTACATGTGTTTAACTGGTGTGTGTGAGACGTCATCGTAGTGCTCTTCATGTCTGTAAACTCTGATAAATGACCTGTAGGGTTAGAGGCGACACATTTTTTTTACAGTAAAGTCCTTAAGTATGTTTCAGAAATAGAATCTATTATCCAGACAGAGTTGTAAGAAAATGACTACTGCCTACATTTTAGGCCTTTATGATGTTCCACCCATTCAGCTGGTAACACCTTAAAACCGTTGAGGCGCTTGCACAGATTATGTTGCATCTGCAGCTTTCCTCGCCAGTTTTATAATTTAGTTCCTCCTCAGCAGAAAGGTCTGGAGAGTACACGGAGGTTCCTTTGGGTGCTTTGGACATTGCTGCAGCTGACAGTCTGACTCTTTCTCCTACCGGTAACTAAGTCTCATCTCGTTGTTCCTTTTAAGAAAAGTGGTAAATGGCCTATATTTGTATAGCAGGGTATCCGCGGGTCCTTAAAAAGTCTTAAATTTGCTTTTCCAAATTTAAGGCCTTGAAAATCCTTAAAAATGACAAATAATACTTAAATCCAGTTTCCAAAGGTCTTAAATTACCAAAGACCCAATAAACAAGATTATTTTATTTCTATAAAAATTTTCGTGAATTCCTAGTTGGTGTTCAGCATTTTTTGTGTACGATGTTGGCGTAAGCGGAACCGTACACATTCAGTTGGTTGTGAAAGGGGGCTATTTTTAGATGAGCACATTAGCTGGTTAAGCTAGTGGGAGCTTGCGCCATGGGAAGTGCAAGTTTAATGGTAACTGGATGGTTAATCCCACGTTCACAACCGGTTCCAGGCAATAGTTGGAAATTATAGCTTAAATTTAATTTTGAAAATAGCTTAAATTTGGTCAAAGTGGTCTTAAAAAAGGTCTTAAAAGTCTTAAATTTGGCTCCCTTAAACCTGCAGATATCCTGTATAGCACCTTCTTAGGGTTCTACAACCCCCCCCCAAGGCACTTCACAACACAGTCATTCACCCATTCACACGCACTTTCACACACTGGTGGGATGAGCTACAATGTAGCTACAGCTGCCCCGATAGAGGCAAGGCTGCTGAGCACTGGCACCAGCGGTCCCTCCGACCACCACCAGCAGGCAAGAAAAGATGCTTCAGTGTGATTAAGCTGTTTGAAGCTAACGTCCGTCGCCTTCCTGTCCAGCAGAGGGAAGCGATGCCGGCGACCTGGAGCGTCTGGAGGAGCTCCCCTTGTGCAGCTGCAGGATGGAGGCTCCCCGTGTGGACAGCACCAGCCAGCGGGGCAGCAGACAGTGCATGGCCACAGAGAGCATCAACGGAGAGGTTGGTCTGTGTTTACCCGTTTGCGTTAACTAGCAGCTCCCTGGATGTCCAGTCCTCCGTGTGAGGGTGTAAAGGCAAAACCAGTGAGAATCTGCCTAAAATTCCAGATAAACTGCTACCTGTGCTACAATCGTAGAGAAGCTAGAAGTCTCAGATTTTGTCTAAAGGGTTTAAAACGTATTCATATTTCTGCTTGTTAGCTGCAAGCGTGCACCAGCTGGACCATTAAATGGGAAACCATGAGGCCGTCCAGTCGGGTCCCACTCATGGTGCTCTGTGATGTCCATCGCTCTCACATGGTCAAACACCACTGCTGCCCCGGCTGTGGATACTTCTGCATCGCTGTCAGTGTTCTCGCTTGATGTTTGCTCTCTTTCTATTTCTCCAAGTTTTCTCTTTCATATGTTACTTCCTTTTTGTTTTCAGGGCACTTTTCTGGAATGCTGCCCAGACCAGCGCATCGCTCACCGTTTCCACCGCGGCTGCGTGACGGTGCTGAGCGGTGGGCGCAGCAGAGCGAATGGCGGCGGCATGCTTTTCTGTCCTCACTGTGGCGAAGATGCCTCTGAGGCGCAGGAGATCACCATCCCCTCCTCGGCTTCCGCGACCACCGTCGTCACCATGTCGGCCTCCTCCACCACGACTCCCTCTCTTCCTCCGTCGGTCCCGATGGCTCCCTCTCTCTCTGCCTCAACAGGAGGAGCGAAGGATGGAAAGATCCCTGAACGACCTATTAGGTAAGATCAGATCATTGGACGGTTGTTCATTTAGCAAAACTCACATTTTGATTCCATTTGTGCTGCCATGCGGGTCTATTGACTTAAACACTCCAAACATGAAAAAAACATCCATCAGTTTTCTGTCCGCGTTTGGTTTAAGGAGGTTTGTGCCGAAACTAGGGTTGTCACGATACTAAAATTTCAAACTCGATTCGATACTGGGGGGGGGGGGGGGGGGGGGACTCGATACTCGATACACAGTAGGACAAAGGTACATCTACCGGTAATCTTAATAAAAACAGATTGGCGCACGGCAGTGACGTCATTAAAAGCGCCGGTTAGATTAGCCGCGGCTAGTCTGTTCACGCCTAGAAATCCCAGACCCGCTCCAAACGAACAGGGGAATCACGTTAATTATTCCTAAAAAAAACTTTCGACATTGAGATGTTTTGGTGCAGATAATGTCTCATTTCGAGGCTACACCATGGGTGCCCGTCCGCACCCGTTATATGGATATACGCTGATGGCGATTCGCCGATGGATCTAAATACCCCGGGGAATCCAAGTAGCACCAAAGTTGTCAGCGTGAGTAAACAAACGTACTGCATGCTAGAAATGAAGTCCGGGTTGCAATAAACGGGAGTTTCCTTTAAGCACATAAGCGTGAATATACAACTACGTGTCGGACTTGGTATGCTAATGAAGTTGGGCTGTGAAACGCCTCCCAAATTCGCTGTTTATGTTTTTGTTTATTTATTTGGCAGACAAAACTTGGATCGGAGACAACTCGCGTTGGAAATTGCAATGTAGCCATGCGGCGTCTTCTTCTTCTGTTTGTCTGGGAGGCGGAGGCTGCTTTACGGCATCTGGCTGTCGTGCGTGTCGGTGTACTTGAAGAAGGCTGTGTATAATAGTCCATAATATCGATACCACAGGGATGGAATATCTAATTTAGATACCACTTTTAGCATCGATTTATATCTAGGTATCAATTTTTTTGACAACACTAGCCGAAAGCGAGCAGTTTCAAAAAGCCCCCATTTGTGATGTCACGAATAACGTAGAACAGAACCACCTCTCACCTCCCCAGGCTGGAGGAGCGGCTCTACTCTGAGCCCCCCGCAGATATCAAAGCTCCTCACCTCATTGCAGCCAATCAGTGAAGGGGTGGGCGTGGCCAGCTCCACATTGTGCCACATGGTCTTTTTAAAGGATTTTACATAAATTGTGTAAATCTTTTTTGCCTTTTCAGTGCTCGTATGCGCAGCCACGGCTTGGTGACCCCAGCAGTGGAGCAGCAACAGCCTCCGCAGACTGTAGCCTCAGCAGCAACCGTAGCTGCTGTCCCTCCAGCTGAGGAGGGTGTGGACAGCGTGGGACCATCGGTCTGCATGCCTAACGGGAAACCAGTCAACCCAAGTGCACTTCCACCTGGGCCCAGCAGGGCGGCGCTGCAGAAAGCAATTCTCACACAAGACACAGAGAGGTCAGAGTTCGATTTACAACTCGTTTCGGCGCAGAACAGCTTTATATTTTCTGTTCAGATGTTGTGACTTGTAAAAACGTCAGTAAAAGTAGAACTTCCTGATTGTGTCACTTTGAATTCACCAGGAGGAAGAAACTGCGGTTCCACCCTCGCCAGCTTTATCCTGCTGCCAAGCAAGGAGAGGTTCAGCGGGTGCTGCTGATGCTGCGTGAGTGGCAGGAAGGAGACCTAAAAATCATATATTCAAGATGTCCCACAGAGCTGTAGAGTGTGTATGTGTGTGTGTGTTCCAGTGGAGGGCATTGATCCGACATACCAACCCGAGTCTCAGAACCGACGCTCTGCTCTTCACGCCGCAGCTCAGAGAGGGCTGCTGGAGGTCTGCTACATGCTGGTTCAGGTAAAATGGATCAACTAACCACGTCTGCGTCTTTACACGCTGGGTGTACATCGTTGACCCTCATTCACCTCGACAGGCCGGCGCTAATGTGGACGCTAAGGACAAAGACATGAGGACTCCTCTGTTGGAAGCCGTCATCAATAATCACATAGATGTGGCTCGTTACCTGATCCAGAACGGTGCCTGCGTTTATCACATTGTGAGTTTGCGTTAAAACTAAATGTAAAACATCAATATGTTTGTTTTCTGTGGGACTTTAGTGTTTGTTTCCCTCAGGAGGACGACGGCTACACTGGCCTCCACCACGCAGCCAAGCTGGGGAACCTGGAAATCGTTAACATGCTTCTGGAGACCGGGCAAGTGGATGTGAACGCACAGGTGAGACAAAGTTCCAGGCGCTTCTTCTCCTTGCTTCTGGTGTTGACTTGGAGAAGATCAAGTGAGAAATACAGTGGGGCAAAAAGGTATTTAGTCAGCCACCGATTGTGCAAGTTCTCCCACTTAAATGATGACAGAGGTCAGTAATTTTCATCATAGGTACACTTCAACTGTGAGAGACAGAATGTGAAAAAAAATCCATGAATTCACATGGCAGGATTTTTAAAGAATTTATTTGTAAATCAGGGTGGAAAATAAGTATTTGGTCAATAACAAAAATTCAACTCAATACTTTGTAACATAACCTTTGTTGGCAATAACAGAGGTCAAACGATTACTATAGGTCTTTACCAGGTTTGCACACACAGTAGCTGGTATTTTGGCCCATTCCTCCATGCAGATCTTCTCGAGAGCAGTGATGTTTTGGGGCTGTCGCCGAGCAACATGGACTTTCAACTCCCTCCACAGATTTTCTATGGGGTTGAGGTCTGGAGACTGGCTAGGCCACTCCAGGACTTTCAAATGCTTCTTACGGAGCCACTCCTTTGTTGCCCGGGCGGTGTGTTTGGGATCATTGTCGTGTTGGAAGACCCAGCCACGTTTCATCTTCAAAGCTCTCACTGATGGAAGGAGGTTTTGGCTCAGAATCTCACGATACATGGCCCCATTCATTCTGTCCTTAACACGGATCAGTCGTCCTGTCCCCTTAGCAGAAAAACAGCCCCAAAGCATGATGTTTCCACCCCCATGCTTCACAGTAGGTATGGTGTTCTTGGGATGCAACTCAGTATTCTTCTTCCTCCAAACACGACGAGTTGAGTTTATACCAAAAAGTTCTACTTTGGTTTCATCTGACCACATGACATTCTCCCAATCCTCTGCTGTATCATCCATGTGCTCTCTGGCAGACTTCAGACGGGCCTGGACATGCACTGGCTTCAGCAGCGGAACACGTCTGGCACTGCAGGATTTGATTCCCTGCCGTTGTAGTGTGTTACTGATGGTGACCTTTGTTACTGTGGTCCCAGCTCTCTGCAGGTCATTCACCAGGTCCCCCCGTGTGGTTCTGGGATTCTTGCTCACCGTTCTCATGATCATTTTAACCCCACGGGATGAGATCTTGCGTGGAGCCCCAGATCGAGGGAGATTATCAGTGGTCTTGTATGTCTTCCATTTTCTGATAATTGCTCCCACAGTAGATTTTTTCACACCAAGCTGCTTGCCTATTGTAGATTCACTCTTCCCAGTCTGGTGCAGGTCTACAATTCTTTTCCTGGTGTCCTTCGAAAGCTCTTTGGTCTTGGCCATAGTGGAGTTTGGAGTCTAACTGTTTGAGGCTGTGGACAGGTGTCTTTTATACAGATATTGAGTTCAAACAGGTGCCATTAATACAGGTGACGAGTGGAGGACAGAAAAGCTTCTTAAAGAAGACGTTACAGGTCTGTGAGAGCCAGAGATTTTCCTTGTTTGAGGTGACCAAATACTTATTTTCCACCCTGATTTACAAATAAATTCTTTAAAAATCCTGCCATGTGAATTCATGGATTTTTTTTCACATTCTGTCTCTCACAGTTGAAGTGTACCTATGATGTAAATTACAGACCTCTGTCATCATTTTAAGTGGGAGAACTTGCACAATCGGTGGCTGACTAAATACTTTTTTGCCCCACTGTATAAGCTGACATGAAATCCACTGATAATCAGAGCTGACAAACATTTGCTGTTGTAGGACACCGGTGGCTGGACGCCAATCATCTGGGCAGCAGAGCACAAACATGTTAAGGTGATCAAATCGCTGCTGAACCGAGGAGCTGATGTCACCATCAAAGATAAGGCAAGTGTAGTGGTTTAAAAACCTGCAAACGAAGCCAAGAGAACCAAAATTTCTTCTCATTTTCTTGTACTTTCACACATTTGGCATCATTCAGGGTCGTAAATTAACCAGAATAAAAGAAGCAAACAGTGATGGTTGGGGAGCAGAATAACAAACTAGAGCAGTTTTATGTTGGATTTATAAAACCATGACAGAATTTAATCAGCAAAGTAAGGGAAGGTTTTTATTGCAACATATTTATGAAGTGCTTTACGATAAATCAATCAATCAATAAATAAATGATAGAAGCACAATCCCAATGTTGGAATAAAAGCCAAACATAGAAAAGCATTACAATAATGTTTCAGTGAATCCGACTTCCTGCAGGAGCTGAACGTTTGTCTCCACTGGGCGGCGTACGCTGGGAACGTAGACATAGCAGAGCTGGTGCTGAACGCCGGCTGTTCGCTCTCCTCGGTTAACGTGCACGGAGACACGCCGCTGCACATCGCCGCCAGAGAAGGGTTCCTAGAATGTGTCACGTGAGTTCATTACAAAAGTTGGAATGCACTTTACCGCCCTGATGATCATGAAGGTTTCGTTTCTACAGATTGTTTCTGTCCAGAGGAGCAGACATTGACGTTGTGAACAGAGAAGGAGACACACCGCTCACCCTGGCGAAGGTCGACACGCCGGTGTGGGTTTCGCTTCAGATCAACAGGAAGCTGCGACGAGGAATAACCAACCGACCGATTCGGACAGAAAGGATCATCTGCAGGTAGGTGGAACGATTCCGTTTCCTCCGCCAGGTTTGATCTGTTTTTACTCGACTACACATGGTGGTTTGTGCTTCAGCGATGTCGCCCAGGGCTACGAGAACATCCCCATTCCCTGTGTGAACGCCGTAGACGATGAAGGCTGTCCTTCAGATTACAAATACGTCTCAGAGAACTGTGAGACTTCAGCCATGAACATCGACCGTAACTTCACACACTTACAGGTAACATCGTATTTAAATGAGTGTTTATTTCTGTTTTAGCTGCTTTTATTTTGAAACCTGGAGCATCCTTTTCCTGTTTCTCTCTTTAGCACTGTAACTGCACTGACGACTGCTCGTCTAGTAACTGTCTCTGTGGACAGCTGAGCATCCGCTGCTGGTACGACAAGGTAACATCCTAAAGAGCCCTACAAATGAAAAAAAAAAAAGATTCTTATTTAACGATAAACACATTTTTAGGGAACAATCATTTAGAAGCAAACACCCAATTTCAAATATGGTGCGTATTTTTTGATCTATCAGTCATTTTAAGAAATTTTTTTTTCCTGTTTGCAGGACCAACGGCTCCTTCAGGAGTTCAACAAAATCGAACCCCCCCTCATCTTTGAATGCAACATGGCGTGTTCTTGTTATCGAACATGCAAGAACAGGGTGGTCCAAGCTGGCATCAAGTAAGTCTCGCTTATCTGACTGGACGGAACCGTCCTGCAGTACAAAATACAAAATACTTATTATCATTTTTAACACAAAGTCTCCACTTGAGCCGTGTTTTGGTGTCCTCACCTGACTCATTGTTGACTTTCTCCTGCTTAGGGTTCGCCTGCAGCTCTACAGGACAGAGAAGATGGGGTGGGGAGTTCGAGCCATGCAGGATATTCCTCAGGGAAGCTTCATCTGCGAGTATGAATGTGTTATTATATCCTACATGCCTTTTTTATTGGGTAGGAAATACTGAAAATCAAAGTTCTTTCCATGCAGATATGTTGGGGAGCTGATCTCTGATGCTGAAGCTGACGTTAGAGAAGATGACTCGTACCTGTTTGACCTGGACAACAAGGTCAGTGTTTAACAAATGAATAAATAAATGATGCACAATGTTAGATTTGTAAGCTTGATTTTAAAAACATGGAGCAGTGCAATGAATCTGTTTCCTGTCAAGGATGGGGAAGTGTACTGCATCGACGCTCGTTACTACGGCAACATCAGCCGCTTCATCAACCACCTGTGTGACCCAAACCTCATCCCAGTCCGAGTATTCATGCTGCACCAGGACCTGCGGTTCCCCCGCATCGCCTTCTTCAGCTCCAGGGACATCCTGAGTGGACAAGAGCTAGGGTGACACTTTCGTATTTCTGTTTCGGTTAGCTTGATTTGGACGACCCAGAACAAAGTTTAACCTCCAGATTCTTGTCTTCAGGTTTGATTACGGAGACCGCTTTTGGGACATTAAAAGCAAGTATTTCACTTGTCAGTGCGGATCAGAGAAATGTAAGCACTCGGCCGAGGCCATCGCCTTGGAGCAGAGCAGGCTGGCCCGGATGGAGGCCTGCTCCGACTCGGGAGCGGACTGTGGGGTGACCGTGCTGGGAAACTCCTAAAACACCTACCCATGGGGCCTTAGGAAGAAGACGCACACATGAAAATGTTGGAAGGGAGTTTGTTTATTCTGTTTGCCATTTATGGTGCTGTTTTGGTTGTCTTTGTTTATTTCTAAAACCTGCCACTTTATCATTTTCACTCTATTAGAAGTTACAACTTTTACATTTACTTGTCCTGATGTGTTTGCAAGAGGTCACATGGTTTCTGTGTGTTGACTAATTTTACTGGTGTCTCTTAATATGCTGTGCTCCATATCAAACATGTAAACATTTTAATGTTTTTTTCTGTTGTGCCAACTGAAGTGGTGCCTCTTGGCATGGATCATAAAGGATCATATTGAAGCCTGTGTGGGACCCAATTAAGGATGTTTGTTTTTATTTTTATACATTTTTCTGTCACTTGTAGAGAAATAAAATAACAAGTTTATTTTTGTCTCGTATATGTGTGAAAATAATGTACACACTTGAAAGGGCACATGTTAGAATTTCCTATTTGCATCTTTGGGCTGCTCTACTGCCTCTACAAACACTAAACTTGGAAAAAAATTCATCCAGTTTTCTGTCAGTGTGATTTTTAGGAATTATGTGCCACTCTAATAAATCATATTCAAGTTGACATTAATCTTCAAGACAAAAGTGTCAGTCTATAAATACATTTATTTGAATTGAATATAAAAATGTATTTTAATGAATATGTCACTGAGGCTACCCTCTTTCAAAAAAATTAGTTTGTAGATATTTTTGACACAATTAATTTTAAAATGATAAAACTTCAATAACTCTAAAGATAACAGCAACGTGATACACAGCTAACTGGCCAATGACAGCTTGTATGAGTGAGACAAGCCCCCACAATGCGGCTCAAAAATTGCAGTTCCAACCTCATCCGCTGGGGGCTGGTGTCAAGCATGGTGACTCCCATGTTAAAAATACCAATTTCACAGCAGAAATAAACATGTTTACAGCCTGGTACCAACACATGTTTTTGGTTTAAATGATCTAGTTTACACTCATGACAACTCTGAGGGGGGTGAATTTTTTCTCACTCTTCTTTTTAAGTGTATTAAAAGCCTAAAATGCTGTCTAATTAATGAGCCTCAGACCCACGTGACCGCCGCCTCAGACCCGCGTGGCCTCAGTAGAGCCTGGTCTGGCCTGGAAACTGTTTTGGGATTTTGAGTCTCTGTGTTCATGTAATCTGTTTTGGATATTTTTTGTGCAATTGTTGGACAAAATGACTTGCTGGAGTGTTAATTGCACTAATAGAGCGCCCAAGGAGTCTCCACTTCATTTTTTTCGGTAAGTTAAATTATATTTATGTATTTTAGGTCACTGCCGCCTTTTTACTAGCTGAGTTAATCAAAGTAGCTAGCTAACTATCATTTTAACATGTAGCATGTACTGTTTAGACATGAAATTTAGATGTAAAATACAGTACAATAATTAATAGGGCATATGTCGATGGGTAAAAGGGTAAAACCCAGTGCATTTAACATAAAAATGGGTTGAAATATGACAAGGAGCTCTTGGAGGGACACTTCTGTGTTCCATTCTTCCACCCGGTTCTCCCCAGCGGTCAGCCCGGTGCATGTCTGACCAATGCGGCGCCTAGCTATGGCTTCCACCCCTGCCCCGACAGACGGGTCGGAACCGAAGGCTAAAGAGGCTGCATCCCACCTGTGCCCGGCGTCATGTGGAGCTCTCTGACTCGGAGAGAGACCTGTCCGCAGAAATACTGCAGCTCGGTGAGTTGGTTGATAGTGCTTGATGTTAGTCTCCAGAAGTCTGTATGCCAGGGGCGGATTTAGGACTGAAGAATATCCGGGGCTTAAGACACACGCGCGCGCACTCACTCACGAGCGCGCACACACACGTGACATGCACTAGTCAACATCATATATGTCTTGTACCACATAATTTCTAATCTGAAGCTACATATTAAGCATTTTCAGTGCAGAGTATTGTTCCTGTTAGTGTTTAGTGTGAGATGATAGTAAATATTCCCTTTCTTTCTCCATCAACTTTACCTGATAAGCACTTTAGGCAAACCAGCAGCACAACAAATATTTTCAAATAAGACTCACAAACCTGAGTCAACACCAGTCTCATCATAGCTGGGGTTCTGTTGCGGTACTTTATGTCTAAAAAACGTTCTTATGTCCATCTTCACTCATGCGTTTCAGGCAGAGAGTGTAGAAGAAGCCGGCTGCTGAAGGGCTTCTTCTTCAGTGGTGGAGGCTCAGGCAGGCTGTATACAAACTACTGCCAGCTGCTCCCTCTCTGTTGGACTTTGGTACTGCATGTTACTTCCACGATTCAGATCTGGGGCTTTCCATGAAACATCCGGGGCTTCAGCCCAAGTAACCGGGCCTAACGCCACCCCTGCTGTATGCCATCAGATAAACTCACTCGTTTTTTTCTGGTGCGGCTTATATTGGAGTGCGCTCGAGTCCGTAAATTACGGTAAGTATTTTAAACCCATATGCTTAAGTAGCTCTTTGTATGAAGTTTTCCTCTAGGTGATCCAGAGAGGCTTGACCTTTGGGTAAGCAACCAAAGAAGAGAGTGCTGGACTCCCAATTCATACTCCCGCTTGTGCAGTGAACACTTTGAGAGTCATCACTTCACCACGGACTCCAGGGTACAAACACATTACTTCATATTTTGGTTAAGATTGAAAAAATTGAAGCATTAGCTGTATAATATACAGATGTTACATTGCTGTGTAACTAGAAGAAAATCTTCCCCACCCTTGAATTGTCTGTGACTAGGGCTGTTTAGATGGGAAACAATCACATTATTAATTTCCATCTAATTCTATGGTTAATTACTCTAATAAACAAATTAATTTTTTGTCAGTCTTTAATGTGTAACTTTATGTATTTGGACGAATGACAAATATTCATGTTAAACTAAAACATTAGGCATTTAAGTAGAAATAACCAAATAATAAACATTCGACTGGTGTCGAATAAATCAAACTGTAATTAAACTATATATTTTCAAAGTCTCGATTCTGGATAAAATCCAACAACAAATGCTTTATAAATAACAAACACTCCACATGGCTTTTACACACACACCCACACACACATGCATGCACGCAAGCACACGCACATACACACACACACAGTGCTCTGGTGTACCAGTGTGTTTTTGAGATACAGAAATTGACCTTGTCTGATGTGTGTGTGTGTATGTGAATCTCTTTTTTTTTTATTAATTCATTTTTTTTTATTTAATTTTATTTTAGGGGAGACTTTGCCTGAAGGACACAGCTGTACCTACAATCTTCTCGTCCTTTAAGGTAAAAAAATCTCTTCCAAGCAGGAAAGAACTGGTAAGTAGGAATGACAAGGTAAGTTTTGAGAAGGTTGCAGATGTAGATGCAGGTGTAGACAGTGCCATGAAAGTTGCTGTTGATCTGAGCAATATAATGATGTGTGAAGACTCACCTCAAGAGGTCTTTGTTGCTCAAAATGTAACACATGATGACATTCCTCTGCAAGCAATTGAGATACTGCTCATTTTGGTCACAGTGTTCAACACCAGAATGACTCAGACTCTGGTCAGTTTAACGCTGTGCCATTACAGCCAAACAGCATCCTGAGTGACCATTGCTATCAAATCACAGTCTCCCAAAACGCTTAAAAGTAGAGTTCTATCAGCAAATGAAAAGGTACGCGTAGTTCAGAAAAAGCTTAGATTGCAATCCCGGAAGACAAGGAGACTGAAGGCAAGAATTTCTTCTTTGAAAAGTGTCACCAAAATTCTTCAGAAGAAACTTTTAATATCAACTGAATGTGCCTCTCTTCTTGATGGTTTGGATGGTGTTCCAAAAGAGTTGTTTCAGAAAATGAATCAGAAGAAAAGATCGCCTTTTTCTGAAAACTTGAAGCAATTTGCAACTACACTGCATTTTTACTCTCCTAAGTTTTATGACTATGCTAGAAAACACTCAGTTGGCTTTGCCTCATCCGCAGACCATTCGCAACTGGTACAGTAGTGTCTGCAGATCCTGGTTTTACTCTTTCTTCATTTACAGCTTTAAAAAGACATGTTCTTGAGAAAAAGAAGGAAGGAAAAGAAACTGTTTGCTAATTGATGTTAGATGAAATGTATATTCATAAGCAAACTGAGTTTGATGGGAACCAGATTCATGGCTATGTTGACATTGGAGCTGGTGAGATTGAAAATGTTGTTGCAACACAAGCATTGGTCATCATGGTTGTTGCCATCAACGAGTCTTGGGAGCTCCCGATTACCTACTTTCTTATCAACAGCATGAATGGGAAAGAAAGAGCTAGCCTCATTCAAGAGAGTCTGTGTAGGCTTCATGACATCAGAGTTAGGGCTGTATCCTTGACATGTGATGGCCCCTCCCAAAACACGGCCATGATCAGGGAGCTTGGTGCCAATCTGGACATAATGGACATGAGATCATACTATGTCCATCCAGCAGATCACACACAGAAAATCCATGTTCTTTTTCTAACTTCGTTCGGTGTTTCACTATGGGAATCGCCCTGGCGTGACCAACTACGGAAGCTCCAATGACATCACGTCTGTCCCTGACAGACTGGTTGCGCCGTGCCCAGGCTCCGCCCACCCAGTATATACACAGCCAACCAACCCCTCCTACTCATTCTCGCTTTCTTCCCGTGAGAAACTACAATTTGCTCCCTCAGCGATTTTCAGACTATCTTTGGTTAGTTGCTTAACTGTTCCCAGGCGTAACGTCAGGATACGTCGCCGAACGCAGTACCAACACAGTCTGGATTTGAGCTTAGTAAGTTCTTCTAGTCACTTGTCACACTTCACTAGGAACAGTCAACGCGTCACGGCGAACTGCTCCTACTGCTACTCGGTTGTCATTGACGGAGTAGTATTAGCGAGTGTGGCTCAAGCTAACGCGTTGAGGCGAGCTTGTCCTGTGCTTATTTAGCATTTATTTGCTAATGAGCTACTTTGGTGCAGCTAACGTGTCACGACGAGTTGCCCTACATATGTAATATAGCTTTAGTTGCAGACTTACACCTGCTAACTAGCTTGCTATGCTTTTTCAGACTAACGTGTCATGATGAGTCAGATTTTCAGCTATGGCTTCCATCCCTGCCCCGACGGACGGGTCGGAACTGAAGGCTATAGAGGCTGCATCCCGCCTGTGCCCGGCGTCATGTGGGGCTTCCATTTCAGGCAGGGACCGTCATCCTATGTGCATAGCTTGCATGGGTGCTGCTCACGCCCAGGCATTGCTGGCTAACCCGCAGACATGCCCTCACTGCTCCTCCATGCCGGAGAAGATAAGGGAAAGGAGGCTAAGAGTGGCAGTGGCTAACGGCCGGGACCCAGGCCTTGGCTCGGGCACGCCTGTTGATACAGGTGACAACCATCAGCCACGAGCCTCCACTAACTGGGCAGATATGATGGAAGAGGAGCCCCCGCTACCTCCTCTGTTCGAGGGGCTGGTGGACAGCGGGCTGCTCGAGGCGGGTGATGACGAGGCTGGAGGTGATGCAAACTCAGACCTCCTCGACTTGGACATGGAAGAGGAGGAAGAGGATTCCACCTTCCCAGTTCAACGCTCTAGGCCGTCTAGCAGCACTGGGGTGGCATCACAGGGGGACGCCGATCTGTACGAGGTTTGCAGACGAGCGGCGGCAAAGCTCAACATTCAGTGGCCTGCAGCCCAAGGGGCAGAAGGGGTGGAACGAGACCTGTATGATGGTAAGAGGCTCCCATTATCCTCCGCTCCCCCCAAGCAGCTCTCCAACAGGGAGGGACACGCATGGACGGAGACGTTTTGCCCTCATGCTTCTCCGTCTCCTGGGGAGTGTTGCAAAGCAATTCCCGGCCAGGACAGCAGAGGGCGTAGAGCTGTTCTGTGGTATCCTGTCATGTATCGGTCCAAGATAGTGTGTTTATATTGTGTTTTTTCGTACATAAGAGACTTTTTAACAGACAAATTTGTCTCATTTTCCTCCACCTCTTCATGGGCTCGCCACCTCTAAACCCACGTTTCCTGTCATTTCCGTCCACTAATAAAACGCTTGCTGTGCATCTTTTCACTCCTCCAGTCACGGGGAAAAAAAACTTTCATGTTTTTAGAGTTTTTTTGCGAGGTATTCTTCAAACGTCTCCGTGTCTGCAGCTAGTTATCCTCGGCTCTTTGTTTTTGAGGGCGCAATGGCGGCGGTGTAGACGACAGCGGCATTCTGACCAATCACAAGCTTGCGAAGAAGCTTGCGAGAAGCATGAATCAGGCTTAAGATCAACCCTCCTATATTCATGAAACCAAAGTCCAATTGCCTTCTTTAAAATTCCATTTGATGTCATACTGAACAACAGTTGTATTTGATTCTAATTTTAATGATTCTGTTTCAGGTGGAACTCCTGTGTGATTCCTGTGTCCTGTTACCCATGACCTGTTTCCGCCCGGGTCTGGATGTGGCCTTGCTGAGTTCTCTGTAGCAAGGTTTTCTGGTGCTTGGGGCCGTTCCAGAGTGCACCTGATCCTTGGAGGTCTAAAACTTCACATCCCAGCACACGCACGGACACATGCTTGTTGATGTTTGTTGTTCATGATGTTTGTGGTTCATGGTTTACATGTTGTTCATCCCACGTTTTCTTGATGATTCTTGGAAATGTTTCTTTACAGGTGCAGCAGCTGGTTGCTGTTTTTATGTTGGTTTCCTAGTTGCTTTTATTTTTCTCTTATTTACTTGTTTATCCTCTATCAACCCTCTTTATTCCAGATTGGTTCAGCATTTACATGCTGATGTGGCGATGTATAACCCAAACCAATATTACAATAACATTAATTTTTATTCAAGGGGAACCTCGTACACATTAAGGCTCCTCTTGATAGAGCAAATCTGATCAGCACATTCTGACAGACAGACCACCATTCGTCTGTCATGTTGCTGTACAGGACATTTCTAGAGTATTTCTTTTTAAAGATAAATAGTATTACATTTAAAGAGCAATACTTTCACATTATCATTTTCTCACACTTTCTGTATACCAGTATTTTGTTGTTTATTCAATAAAGAATGGCAAATTATTTAAGTTTGTGTTTTTTTTGCACACAAATATATATCTGTAAAAAATATCTACAAATATCTACAAAGCTAATATTTACATAACAAGTATGATTGGGTTTTGCAATACGGCACTCTGTTTATTTTAGAAATATTTTTAAACCAAGTAAAGTTAGTAAAGAACACATTTCTATTGGCTGCTAAGAAACTGTTGGGATTTAAAATGGGCCTGTTGTAAAAATAACTTGGAATAAATGATTCTTCCTTTTTTGTCTTAACCAAAGAAATTCCAGCAATTGAGCAAAAACATTTATTTTTTACACTAGATTTTATAAAACAACAGGACACAAAGTGTCGGTACATTAAAAAAAACTTAAAATAATAAAATGGGCCCAGAGAGCTGCAGAGTGAGTGCAACATTGGGGTTTGAAGGAAGAACAGAGTGGTCAACAGTGTAATGGCTACAGATAAATTACATCATCAACACATTAGCTATAACAGTCTGGGATATGTTTATCCTGTTTGCCTGAAAATAAATCTGTCCGAAAGGCCAAATTCAAAAGCAGCGAGACTCCCACCTGGAAGTCTTTCACTGCTTTTGGAGCTGGCCTTTAAGACAATTGGCAATATTAGTTAAAAATATATCATTTCCCCTATTGTGAAATGAACTTTGTCTGACAAAAATATCCCTGGACTGTCATGTCTGATGTGAGAATGCACAACAATGGCACCATTTAAACTAGAAATAAATGTTGCCATTACATTGTTGACGAACCTCCTGGCCTTCTCAATTTTAGCAGGTTTTACACCTGCCCTCCATCTACACCTTTGGGTGATGGACGACATGATGATCGTCAAATGAGGATGGAGAAGGTGAAGCTGGTGCAGGTCCTCCATCTTGTTCACCAGCTTCACACTGCTGACCACCCCCGTGTCATTGCCGCCGCAGTGGATGATGAGGACATCAGGAGCTGCTCTTCCATGCAGGGAGTGGAAAAAGAAGGGGAGAAGGTCTTTCCACCTCAGTCCGCCCCAATCGAACCAGGAGACATGGACGTCAGGGAGGCCAAGGTTGTCTCCGAGGGTCTCTGCAGCTCTCTGCGCACCACGCCTCACGTAGCGGTCTCCAATGATCCAAATGGCTATGGAGAAAAAAATTACAGGTTTGGCCTAGCTGTTTAAAGTACAAAACCATACATGAAGTGGTCAAGACAGGTACTTGCTGCTTTGTGTGGCCGACGTTGAAGACACAGGCTGCCATGGTGACCTTTAAACAGATCCACGAAAAAAATGTAATGAATGAAACTTAAAAACTCTCAGACCTCATTTCATGATTGATAATCAGCTATGGCTGATTTGTTGTTTGGATCACAGTGAGTTACACTAATTCTAATATATTTTTATTTCTATTATACATACATACTTTTTAATTGTTATTTTCACATGACTGTTATCAGGCTGTCTTGTTCTGGTTCTCATGATAATTCCGTTTCTTCCAGTAAGTTATCTTGTGCTTACTTCATCTGTATAATGTCTCTTTACTTTTGGTGAATTGTACTGAGTCCAGAATAAAGGCTACTTGGCTGTGCAAGATACAAACAAGTATTACATTTTGGAAATATATGAAATGTATTTATCTCAAATACTAATAACTACCGTATTTTCCGGACTATAAATCACACTTTTTTTCATAGTCTGGCCGGTCCTGCTACTTATACTCCGGAGCAACTTATATAACAAAATATGTAGGCTACACCGCACTGCTGTGGGCCGACGCCGACCCAAGAATGAGTTCCCCTGTCCCGCTGGGAGGGTTTCAAACACCGCCATCCTCTACTGGAGACCGTGGCGCGCTGCTGCGCCCGCGTTGTTTATTCTGTTATTGTTAGCGGTGCTTGTCTTCAATGTGAAACGCTTGGTCTCAGATTCTGTAAGAAAAATAATAAAATGTCCCCCCAAAATACGACTTATATGTTTTTTCTTCTTCATTATACATTTTATGGCTGGTGCAACTCTGGAGCGACTTATAGTCCGGAAAATACGGTACGTTAAAAATATTGAAAACTTGCTCAAAGCAAAATATATTTTCATTATGGAAATAAATTATAAACTTACAGATTTAATACTTTTTAAGTCACAGAAAGGTACTTTTCACGAAAAAGCACCGCAAACCTCCACCTTAACTTCGTGTGAGCTTCAGGTCGATGGGTGTTCCACAGAGTTAGCTCCGGTTGAAGCTAGGTAGCTACATCCGTTAGCTTAGCTCCCACCTCTGCGTTAGCTTTGGGTTAGCCAGGGTTAGCTTCAGGTTAGCTTGTAGCTAGTTCGACCGGGTGTCGTCATTTGATCCCAGCCTTACAGCCCCACCCTCAGCTCCTCCTCTCTTCCCTTTTGTGGAATTGTCTGGGCTTGACGGAACCCGTGACACGGTCAAACTGGCGGTGGTGGCCACCTCCCATTTACCCTCAAAAACGTGTTATTGGAGGCTATGGAAACCCATTGTCCAATATTTATATGTCGATGGTGACAGAGCTCTAAAATGGCTCATTCTGGAAGGTACTGAAACTGTCCTTACTAAAACTGCTGAAATCACCTCATGAGAAAGGGATTTTGCACAAAGAACGTCTGAAAAGTGTTTTTATAGACCATAGATCTAAAACAGTCAACAGGATTCTTTTTTTTTTAAGTTTAGTTTTGCTCCACCAAATCATCAGGGAGCGTAAAGGCTACATTTCAAAGATTAACAGGGAACTAGGCCGTTTGGGCTTGCTTTTAGCGCCCTCTAGTGTCTGTTTGTAGAACCAAAATCTATTTCCTTGATGTGCGTTCGTCTTTTGAACACCATCTAGCAAGCTTAGTATCTACATGAGTCAAAGCTGAATTAAACAAATCAGCTGTGTTCATGATCTAAAGCACGCTGGAACCAGACTGCAGCACCAGGCACGTCAGCTCAATTTTTGAGCGCCAGCCCACCAGTCTGAAGTTGCAGGTGGAACATTCTGGCCACAGGGGGCAATAGGGGCAGGGTGGCCTTTCATTAACCCTGTAAACTATTTTAGCACGTACTGTCTCAAGAAAATGATTTGATAATATGAAAAATTTGCTAAGTACCCCTTTACATTATGTTTACATTATGAGAGATGTCTCACTCCACTTTTAGTTACACACCTGTTGCACTTTTGTGTATCTTTTGTGTTTATTAAAGCTGATTTGATATGTAGTTTAACTGTTACCGTAGTTAAAACGATGCACGTTTGAAAAAAGATATGCTGCTTTAATTAGTTGTCTCATAAGGATGTGAGTCTTGCAGCATCTTCGGTTTTCATCAGAAATGGGGGAGTGACGCATCTTACCTCAGAAACAACCTTTGGTCGTGCCCACGTAGGTGCGCATCCCTCAGCAGGTGCGCTCGTGCCGTCACTTTAGAAACAACTGCCAGGAAGAGACAGATTTCCACATCTAGCGCTTGTTTAGACGCGGTTTTAAATCGATTTTAGTCGGTTGTTTTATGGTGTTTATGGTCGGTTTTAGCAGCGAGGGTTGATTTTAGGAGTTACGGGGTGAAACGGGTGGAGGTCGAGGCGGGAACATGGGCAAAAAACAGGAGGAGAGTCCGGACTCCGAGTACGGTGAGTAGAGAGACCAGTTGTTTCCTTGGAGGAACCAAAACACTCTAGCTAGCTAACTGCACTTCAAAAACTTACTTTTGATAAACGTGATAGTAAAGTCTTGTTTTGTTAAAAAAATTACATGGAAAGTTTTCCAGTTTTATTTTTTTTCCTCAAATAATTTCATATATTTGAGTTTTAACGAGGACAGTATTTATTATAGCATTAGCATGTAAATTTAACAGATAGCTAATGTGAAAATGTATAAAATGTCAAATTTATCTTTAGGTTTGCTGTAGTTTTATAGTTTTCTTTTACATAATGCAAAACAAGACTTATTGTCCACGTTATTAAACCTGGTTCTTTTTACGGCCACACAATAAATGTAATAGTTTCTTAATGTTTAATGGCTCGCTTTTGACAAAAAACTGTTATAAGTGCTTAAAGTAGATGCAAAGCTTTAGTTAATTTTAAATAATCAACAAAAAATTGGCAAATAACTGTTTCAGAAAATCAGCAATAATAATTCTCAAAATTATATCACTTATATTTTGTATTTTTTAATGATAACATAGTATTAACAATTGTACACTTAATGGGAATTTTAAAATCAGCATTTATGATTGATCTGACTTGTCTTTTTGACAAATTATTATTGAAGCTTTGAAGAAAGAAAGTTGCAAGCGTCATCCTTCTCTTTGCTGGACTGTGGTGACATTATCTATGCGCCTACTTCCTTATTTTAGTGTCTTGCAGACTGCCTGTTGTGACAAACAAACTCATTTCATCCTGTCTGAATGTTTGCACGATTTCTCCAAATCAGAGAAGAAAGGTCTGTATTACTATAATTTTGAAGTGTGCATAATAAGATAAAGCAATGCTGACCACTGGCCATGTATTATAAATCAAACATAAAGGAGCATGGAGCAGAGCTGATGCTGTAAAAACTCTGTAATGTCTAAGCTTGCATCTTGTCACATGGGTGCAGCAGTTAAGATAGTTTAAAGGGGGCAGAAATGTTTAAATAAAATCTAGTTTAAATAGATTTCACAAGTGAGCTGGGCTGGATTTCAAATTAGATGCAAAGATGGACTAATTCCTCGGATATTATATCTGTTTGAAGTTTTGTGTGGGCGACGGTGGCACAGGAGTTAAGTGCTCGCCCTGTAATTGGAAGGTTGCAGGTTCGAGCCCCACTCAGTCTGTCGCTGTTGTTGTGTCCTTGGGCAAAACACTTAACCCGCGTTGCCTGCTGGTGGTGGTCGGAGGGACCGGTGGTACCAGTGCTCAGCAGCCTCGCCTCTGTCAGTGCGCCCCAGGGCAGCTGTGGCTACATTGTAGCTCATCCCCACCAGTGTATGAATGTGTGTGTAAATGGGTGAATGACTGATTGTGTTGTAAAGCGCCTTGGGGGGTTCCAGGACTCTAGAAGGCGCTATGTCAAATACAGGCCATTTACCATTTTGTTTTAAAAAGAATGGTGTTTGATTTTACCATTAAATTGACACAACAGTTCACTTTTAAGCTTTTACTTTTTCATTGTTTGGTTAAACTGTTAACTTTATTTAAATCTTACCACCTTAAAAGTCCTGTTAGGAGAAGCCACTCAAATGCGTTCAAGTATCTGGTAAAACGACCCGCTTTTCTTCAGATCTGCATCATTTGCCGTGTTTCCACTGCAGGAGTCTGGGAAATCTCTGGGAGGGGGGAAGGTGACAGGGAAATGACGCTAGCTTGGTCCTCTCAGCTGTTGTGTCTCCATACAACAACGTCCCTCCCAGGGCTTTGCCAAGATGTCAGCAACAGTTTCAGCAGTGAATGCCGTCACTAATAAGTACCAAAAGATGTTCACGAACATTAATAACATTAAAAGTTTTGTTCCGTCAAAGTATGTCATAATTTAATCCAGTCAAGGAGAGAGGCTTTGTGGTTTAAAAGGGGTGATTGATGACCAGCCAAACAAGACCAAAAAGTGTTTTGGAGGAATTTCTGCTTCAACTTTTGTTGGGCGTCAAGAAACAGCGATTTTAAAACAATATCAACGTTACTTATTTTCCTTTCCTACCAATCGGCTTCACCAGCAACTCATCCAGCTTTACAGATGCTGGTTTTTGGTAACGTCTGCTGATCTCATTTCCTTCTAACAACCAATCAGCTTGAGTTAACCACAGGTCCCGCCCAAAAACCTGGCCAAGCCATTTCTGAGTACACACCCCAGTTCAGATGCTCACTTGGTCTCTGAAAAGTATCAGACAGCGGTCCTTTTGGGCCAGCCCGGTGAAATGGAGACACATGCATGCTGTGAAGGTCTGGTAAAATTACCCAGAAGCTCCAATAGTGGAAACACCTGAGACACTAAAGTAAAAAAAAAGCTCTTCAAGCACTAAAAACAGCAAAGTAATGAGTGTTTTTTTTAGGTTAGTTGAAACCTTTGTCTTATGAGAGAAAACTTAAGGAAGTTTACTGAAGCTGGAGCACACAAACCCCTCCCTCCCAGCTGGATCTCATGTCAGTTCAAATACCTTAAAACACCAACTATCCAGGTGACGGGTTCACACTCTGCTGAAACTTTAATTCAGAACACCTTTTGCACTTAAATCCATTATGTTCCCACTTCACGAGGAAGTGGATCTACCATGCGTAAAACATCCTGATTCATCATAAAAACGGAGCATGTATTGTTTGCTGCTCAGTAAAGTCGGGTTGATGAATGATTTCACTTTTCTTTTTCGGAGCTGTTTTCTGATTAAAACGTAGGAAGGGTTAGAAAATATGTGACTTTTTAGAGGTTGTTGCTACAAATCATTTACCAGAAAAATTAGCTAAAACACGTGGCAACAAGGAAACTGTAAAGACAAAAACATTTTAGTTAATGTTTGAATTAAGAAAACCACAAAAGAGTTTGTTTTAAATGAGTTTTTAAAATGGCCTTTTCACATTTCCAAATGTTTGTGTTGGTGACATGAAAATTACATCCTTAAATTTCCTGAGTGAGTGAATGATTGTAGTGTAAAGCTTTGGAGTCCTCTGACTCAGAATGACACCACGTAAGTTCGGGTCATTTATCAAATTAGGCTGAATAAAGAAATATTTAAATAGAGAGCTGATCTGTTGTAACACAAGAATATGTCAAACGTTTCATATAAAACAAAATCCACTTTATTCCTGGGCCGGCTCGTGTCGAAATGATGACCGAGCAACACCTGGTGAGGCAACGGAAGCAGCACACAGCTATTGGTTTGCATGGTGAGGTTCGTTTAAACATTCAGGATTTAAAAACAATTTGCCCTTGAAAAATAAACTTGTGCAGCTCTGGGTTGTCCTGTAATCGGAAGGTTGCAGGTTCGATCCCGGCTCCGGACAGAGAATTCTGCTGTTGTGTTCTTGGGCAAGACACTTAACCCACCTTGCCTGCTGGTGGTGGTCGGAGGGACCGGTGGCGCCTGTGCTCTGCAGCCTTGCCTCTGTCAGTGCACCCCAGGGCAGCTGTGGCTGCATCGTAGCTCATCACCATCAGTGTGTGAATGAGTGTGTGAATGGATGAATGATACACTGTAGCGTAAAGCGCTCTGGAGTACTCACTCTGAGAGGCGCTATACAAGTGCGGGTCATTTATCATGTTTCGCTGTTCACGGTTGTACTAACAACCAAAGTCAAATTTGTGGCTACGAGAGCGACCTTTGGGACAAGCGTGCACGAGGACCCGATCTGCTTTCTCAGCCTGAAATAAACATAATTCAAAATTATGTGCACACACATTAAGCCCTAAAGGTAATTTATGGTTTTAACAAGCAGACAAAAGCTCAATGTTAAACATTATACATGATCAAATGCATTGAAAATGATCACTGAACCTATCGTTAAGCATGAACAACCCACTGTTGGTATTGGACCTGATGTAGAAGCTAAAACCAAGGCTTGGTGATGAGGGATAGGCTCTGATGAGGCTCTACATCTGCTTTTAAGCAAGTACGACCGTGCTCCACCTCTTTTGACAAAACAGGACCAATCTTATCACTATAGGTACCGAAAAGCCTCTGAGACTTTAAGATTGTCCTTCGCTTCCGCATCAGATGCGACAGAGTATGTTAGCTTTGACCAGATTTTCATATCATCCTCCATGTCTCTATAGGGTCTCTGTGTGATAACTGGTGTTCACACATAGTTTAAATCTCTAAAAAGACCTTAAAAGTGGATTAGCGTGAACAGATTGCATCCTCAGCTATGGTTGCAATGTAAGCAAACGCCGGACCCCGGAAGTAGGTTGCAGATTTTTTGCAAAGGATCTTGGGGGGTTAGGAATAAGGTGGATGGGTCAAAATAAGAAACAGCATGTGAGTCATAATGAATTATTTGGTTAATGGAAAACCACTGGTTTGTTTTTGTAGCAGTGTAATAAATCAATAACAGTAAATAACCATCAAATATAATCTTGATCAAAGCAAATGTGATGAATTATTGTCCATAATGGTGCAACTTTATTAGAACTCCAGTGTTTGTGATTTTCTAAATATTCGATTTTCCTGATTTATGTATGACCTGAGTTGTGGTCCCGTTTCTCACGTAGAGTTTATTTATTTATCTCTTCTGCCGTTTTTAAGCTGTCTGTTTACAGGTCAGCGTGTCATTCAGAAAATGTTTGATGTTGATAAGAAATGATTATCAACCTGATTTAAAAAAATTGCCATCCAAGTCTGATGAAGTACGTAGTTGCAAAAGTTTAACATGTTCAGCTTATCAGATTAATCTGGAACAAGGAAACTATTTTTGCTCTCTTTAACTCCTCCAAGGCCAGCTGGTGAAGCCTTGACTTCCATTTTAGCAAACTAAAGCCATAAACTGTCCTGCAGCTTGTCTGAGGTACAAAGTTTACTAGTTTAAAACATTTTCTCCGGTTTAACTGGGCCGTAAAAACTGTGTCACACAGAGACGTCGTCTTGTTTACTGGAAACTCAGACCTGTGTGTTAGCAGAGCTGAAATATGACGCTCGTGAACCAGAAAAAGAAAAAAAAAAACCTCTGTTGAATTATCCGTCCTCGTGTTTTCACCAACAGGTAAAATGGATATGAGTTTTATCTGACATGGTGTAAACTCCCAGAACTTCATCTACACGTTACTTTAAGATACGACTTCTCTGGTTTTGCTTCCTTATGAGGTTAGGAATCTGGGAATGTTCCAGTCTAGCTCCTGATTGATTGGCTTGGACTTCCTGTATCCTGGTTTAGGATTTGCATCCTACCTGCGACTTGCTGCTGCTGGGCGAACGCAGTGTTCACACGCTGTACATTCAAACGACTCCCAGTGGAGATAATTAAAGTCGGCCACAGAAGAACATAAATAAAAAAAGAAAAGGATTGTTGTTTTCTAGCTGCTTAGCAGCATTTAGAATCGTCAGAATGACACAATTTATTGGTATTTGCAGCATCGGAGGGAATAGTAAACAAATAAATGTAGGTAAATCTATTGTTTACAAACCACAATATTCCTAAATGGGTTAAAATCTTTCCATGATCCTGAAATAAGGAATTTCTTTATGACTAAATGTGAAATTTATGATGCCGATATTCAATGTTGTGTAAATATACAAGAACCTGTCTGGTTTTTCCTGATGAACTGGATTATCCAGCCTCTCGAACCTGACGTTCGGAGTACAAAGGGTGGAGGCGAGAGACAACAAACGTCCTTCATGGCTCCCGTTAAAATGACTCAGCGTTTCTGGAAACTTAAAGCTGAATTCAAATTTTAGTCAAATGACGACATTGATGCCGTGCTGCAGCTGTGGAGCTGTTTTTCTTTCTCTGATGTATTTTTACTCCTTTCTAATGTTTGGTAAAGAGGAAGGAGGACACCTTTTGATTGAACTGTTCAGAGTTTTTCTGTTGAAGGGAATTATAGGAGTCATATGGATGTGTTTTTGGTGGGTTTACTTGTTGTAAATGGAGATTAATGTCAGGTCAGGTGATCATGGGTGGGGATTTAGCATCATCTCCAGCACCTGCTCAGATAATATGGGAAAAGGAGGAATGGGTGAGCGGGTTGCCACATATTTTTGTTGACCGTCAGTTGATCGCTGTGATAATTGTACTGTTTTAATTTTGAGCATGTTATGTTTCGAGTTAATTGGAGTTACTTTAATAAAGTAAATAAATAATAAATAATAATAAAATTTCCCCAGTGAGTCGTGGAGGATGGCTGCTTATACTGAGCCAGGATTCTCTGGAGGTTTCTTCCTGTTAAAAGGGAGTTTTCCTCTCCACTGTCGATTTATGCTTGCTTGGTATGAGGATTGCTGTATAGTCACTGACACTAGTCAGTGACTTGATGCAATTTGCTGGGTTCCTTATATAGGAAACATTATTTCTGATTGGCTTAATGAACTGTGAATTGGAATGTTTCTTATGTGAAGTGCCTTGAGACGACTCTTGTCGTGATTTGGCGCTATATAAATAAACTTGAATTGAATTGAATTGAATTAATGTTTTTGGAAACACAAGTTTGGAATCGCAGCTGATGTTTGTAAAGAGCGCGTCACGCCGGCCCGACTCAGCCTCTCAAGAGGCTTTTAGTTTGCCTCTGAAGTCGCGGAAATAGGAATAACGTAACTTTCCAGGAAGTAAGACGTGACACATTTCTTCAGTGTTTTTCCGTCTCTATGGTTAAAACACAATGAAGCAACAAAGGCTTGAATACCAAAAGAGTCTTGCATCAATCACAGTTCTCCGACATTGTAATTTATGAACTCACAGAACACCAACACATTCAAATCAACCCCAAAACACTTTAATAATCCCAGAGTGTACGTCGTTATTTCAGTTTATTAGTGCCTCTGTGGGCAGAAACCACACTGAAGACATTATGGTGTCGAGTCAGGGTTATGTAAACGGCCTGTATGTGATATAGCGCCTTCTAGAGTCCTAGCTGTTAAAAACTCCTTAGTGTTGCTTTATTATTAAAGAGCAAGTCACCCCTTACAAGAAGCGTACTTCACTCCCACTTCATGTTAGAAAAATGCAACAAATGCTGTTGCCTAGCAGACCGAGAGGGTGGAGCCTAGGGCTGCAGCTATCGAATATTTTTGTAATCGAGTACTCTATCGAATCTTTTTTTCAATTAATCGAGTACTCTAATAAATTACCCTTTTGTGTTTGTAAACCATTATATAAAATAGCATGTTATAAAATATGAAAGACCTCTCAAAATGAGCAAGCAATTGCCAGTTATTCTTCAAGTTTTATTCAAAATTAAGTTTGCAAAACTTCAGCACTTCAACTTTACTTCACAGTAAACAAACGCCTGTGCAAAACATAAGTATACAACCTGAGCCCATTTTCCCCTCGTGCGAGAATCTGCTAGCCTGCAAGCCAGACAGAAACTAGGAGGATAACTGTTGAAGTAGCGCTGCGAGCGGCTGCGGCCCAAACAGAACCAGAACCGCTCACGGCGCAAACAGCTCGCCGGCTGTTTCCCTATTAACACACGTCCGTTTTAATTTCTACACTTTTTTCTCACACTAACAAGGATCAAGTGGTGCTCGCTGCAGAACCACAAAGGCGGAGCTGCACCAGAAGGTGGAGCTGCACCAGAGTCAGCCCCGCCCATTCCAGAATCAGCCCCGCCCATTCTATCAGAGTCAGTCCAATTCCTTCCAGTTGTCAGACTTGATAGCATTCTGGAACCAAAGAGGGTGTTGTAGCTAAAAAATGCAGGATTGGGGACGGAGTTGAGAAGTGAATTGAACAGTTTTTGTAAAGGTTCCATATAATTAAAAATCTAACTTTTGGAACTTTTAATCATGTTATATTGTCATTTCCTCATACGAAACACGCCAAAGCCATTTTTGGCCTCATTCATGCATTTTCCTCCCATCTCAGCTTCAATTTGGTCTCCTCCCCCGAAGCGGGTCTGGTCTTGGTTCTCAAATCTGGATATTCTGTGAATTTTCTGACAAATTATTTCTGAAATGACTTCTACTGAGACACCGCCAGAAAAATCATACATCCCGTCTACAAAGACACACTGGATGGCACAATAACATGCAACGCCACACAAGTATTATAAGATGTGGTGGTGTAGTGGTGATGGTGTCAGGTTGACATGCAGTTTTGCGCAGGTTCGCCTCCCAGTAGTGGAAATATTCTATAACCCCTTTTCCTCATTTCTAGCTACACTTGCCAGTACTATATTTACAACAATTTATTGGTATGCCGTTTAACATATAATGACTAATGTGTTTTTTTATTTATTCATTCGTTTATTTAGCCAGTGTGAGTCCATCTGTGAGCAGAGTTTCAACTAAAATGCTGTTTAGGAATGACCAAATTCAAAGAACTTGTAGAGACATAAATATTTTGCTGAAAATGAACATTACAACTTAAATATGAACAAATTAAATGTTTCAGCTGGCAAAATAGATTGTTGCCGACCCCACCGAGAACCGAACCAGCATCAGCTGAGGGGAAAGCAAAACTTAAGTCAAACAATCTTGCCACTGGACTACCAGAACTCACATAATAATGTCAAATGTTGTTGTACAGGAGTTTTGTTGGAGCGGCTGTGGGCAGATATTCGCTGAAAGAAACTTTTTCATTTTGGGATATATTCAGACTTTGTCATGTAGCAAGTTATATTTATCTTGTTTAATTGGAGCACAGAACATAGCATTAACGACTGTAAACTAGTAACAGCCGTAATTCATGAGAGTCAGGTTAGTTTGCGATAAAGTTGAAAAACAAAAACGGAAGTCAGTGGGCTAGGCTGAGTTTGCGTGAATGGGCGGGGCTGACTGGTGCAGCTCCACCTTATGGTGCAACTCCGCCTTTGTAGTTCTGCAGCGAGCACCCTCTCACAAGGATTGCCAAAAGCATGTTTGCTGTGGTTTTGTCAAATTATACTGATCACAAAACATTTATTTACTTTCTTTCGTTTTCCTCCGCCACTCATAAATACCCGTGTCCTCCTGCAGAAACCCCGAGGGACAACAGACATCAATAACACAATAGAAAGTCCGACATATTGTGTAAAAACTGCTATTTTTAGCACATTTTAAGTCCGACGTGTTGCTACCAGACGTACGGTGTGAGCTGAAATTGAGTGCTACAAATGAAAAAGTCGCACAGTGTCCGCAGAATATATAGAAATACAGGCTAAAATGCATTATCTTGTAGAGGCTCCGAGTCTGCTTGCAGAAGTGACATTTACATGTGGATGTCAGGTGCTGCAGCTTGGAGGATGTGGTGTTGTGCTAGGCTAAATCCATTTTACAGTATTTACACTGGACTATGTTTTCCACCTTACGACGTGAAAAATGGTCCCACAACTTTGACATTTTCTGTCTTTTTCGCACTCCACCGGGGTTCAAGTTGTCCGCCATGGCTTAAGAGAAAGTTAAGTTACATTCGCTACTCGCGTGTGCATTCAGTCCGGTGGGCATGTGCGTCACTTATTTCGGTCCGGGTGAAACATGACCCCGTGCGTTTGCAAAGCCATGAATTAATTAAATATGAATTAAACGAATCCTCGAGGCAGAGAATTTGACTCGAGGATTTTTTGTACTCTAATTATTCGAGGTACTCGAGGAATCGTTTCAGCCCTAGTGGAGCCACTAACAAATACACACACTCACGACATTGTGACATCATAATGTATCAGTTTACATCATAGCATACCTCTTAGCCAATAGCGGTGGCAGATTTAAACTCAAATGCAGTGAAGAGTTTTTACCTGACAACGGCACAACACTGCCAGTTTCAGGCAGAAAATTAAAATTTTAACTAAAATGCACTAAAGTGCAAAACTATTGACTACACGTGTCTGCAGCACGATTAGACACGCATTTATATAGTTTATCAGGAAAAAAAAGTTGATTTGGGGGTGACTTGCTCTTTAAGTTATTACACAGATACATCTGCTGGTAAAATCTGTACTGCACCTTCTTTATAGAATTATGGAGTTCAGTTGCTGTTAAAATAACACAAATAAACTACTAATGTGTTCTTGATAATCTGACCATCTGCTTGTTTCATTTTTTTCTTTGTATAGGAGAACCTGCTCAGTTTGACCCAACCTTCAATGGACCCATAAAGAAAAGGTGAATCTCTCTTCTTGTCTACACGTTTGGATTAAACCTAAAGCTTCTGATGCAGCAGATAAATCCTCAGAGAAGACGTCATAACAGAGCTGACTTGCTTATGTTTTCCAACAGAGGGTGTACAGATATAATCTGCTGCGCTCTGTTTATGGCCGTCATCCTCGGCTACATAGGGGTTGGAGTTTTAGGTGAGCGAAAACTGTATTACTTTGTACTTCTGCACGTCTGTATCATCAAGGACAGATTTACACACACCTTGGTATAGTTTTATGTCTTCATCTGAGTGTGACTGGTGAGTAAAATTCCCAGTCGTGGCGTCACTGGGAACATCCGGTCCTTTAGACGTTTATTGCCCCGTCATCAAACCCATTCCAGCACACAGGCCGCGCTCTCTTATCTTGAGTCGACGATATGTTTGCCAACAAGTACTTTGGCTCTATTGGTTCATCATTTCCCCAGAAGCAGTTAAAAAGTAGATTAGTCTTGATTTAGCAGATGGATAAAAAGCTCAATCATTACAGATTTAAGAGGAAATTAGTTAAAGTTGCTGATTTCTTAATATTTTTAACAGTTTTTATATGTTTTCTGGTTTGATCACTGACCTCATCTACAAAAGTAAATTTTAACATAAATGATCATTTTAAGCTCAAGATTATAAAGTGACATGACTGTGAAAGGGTTTTATTAATGGTTACACGATCTGATGGGTAACAGGGTTGGATGCAACACCCTACGTTCATTTCATACTTATTATAATGCGGTTGTTTGTTTGTTTTTATCAGCTTGGGTTTACGGTGATCCGAGACACGTTCTTTATCCCAGAAACTCCACCGGGTGGTTCTGCGGCATCGGACAAAATAAGTAAGAGAAGCTGTATTTTATCATCGTTTCAGACTGTTTCAACTATGCGTTTGTTTATTTATGAGAATATTTTTGTTTGTTTTTTCTCCCTCAGAGACAAACCCAACCTTTTCTACTTTGATTTTCTAAAATGTGCCACATCCATAAATATAATGGCAACAGCTCTGAACGGGCTGCAGTGCCCGACCACACAGGTAGAGCCGTAAGTTTTACCTCTGAGCCGGACGTTCTGCTCTTTTCTAACTGGATCGCTCTTTCCCGCCTCCTGCAGATCTGTGTCCAACAGTGCCCAACTCGGTTCTGGGCTGTCCCGGTACAGGACTACATCTCAGGTTCACCCCAGCGCGTGTTTGACTCTAACCTGTGTGTCCCCTCTTTTGACCTGGCAACAACTCGTTTGGTTAGTTTGATCTATTTTTGTTGACGCCGTTTAAAATAAACAGTTGATTTAAAAAAAAAACGACGTATTTTTCTTTTTTTTTAGAGCGTTCGAGATATAGTGAACCAAGAACTGTGTCCTTTCTTCTACACCCCTACGATCTCAGGTGGATATTCTAACTTTTTTCAGTAGTTTTGTTCCTTTGAGCTGCAGCTTATTTATGTTCTGTAAAATATACCAAGACTTTGTTGTAAAAGTGGTTATTTCCTTTCTCTTAGTGTTGGGCAGATGTTTGCCGGATGCCTCGAAACTTGGCAGTATCCCTGGGAATTTTTCCAACGTTCCTGGATTACCCTCCTCTGTCAACGAGACAGTCAACCTCCTCAAAAACGGCACAGGGTAAGAAACAAGATGGCAGATTTAAGTTATAATCATAACTAATATAAGCGATCAGGTCTAACACCCCGTTTCTCCTCCTCACCAGCTCAGGGTCGGTGAAGTTGTGAGTTTTACAGCTAGTTTTGCCACTGGGTCTTGGTTAGCTTCAGCAGCCGCACGCGCGTGGTCCAGCACTGTCTCTTTAAATAAATGTGAAGCTTTATTAGTTTGTTCCTCTGAGACAACGATCCCTGTTTTATGATCACTTTCTGCTGCTTGGGGCCTGTTCTTTACTTCAGCTGTAGTTTAGGTAAAGTTCTGTAGAAAACTGCATGGTTTCATTATCTGGGTTTATTTTTAATATTATTGGACTTTACTGGAGCAGCACCTGCTAACAAGCGTTTTTTTTTTTTTTACCCATCAGAGACGTCGTGAACGGCTTCAACGCCAGAGACGTTGGTGTTCGGATCTTTGAGGACTTTGCCTCATCGTGGCCGTGGATCATCGTGTGAGTCTTTGCTGCTGAGTGCATCTCTGATAAACCGTCACAATTCTGTGTGATGAATGAGTGAATGGAGACTTGCAGAGCCGTGTCCAGGACTTTTAAAATGGGGTGGCCCGTGTGGGGCACTTGTTTATGCATGGGTGGCACCAATGGTTATGCTTATTTATTTATTTACTTACACAAATCATTTATTTATTTATTTATTTTACTTTCTAGTGAGTTTTTGAGTTTCACATTGCACAATCACCATTTTTTCCTCTTCATCTTCTAGTTTTGTGGTGGTTAGCAAGTCACTTGTTGCATTACTGCCACCAACTGGAGTTGAGTGGGACTCTAAATACTATTTATGTAAATATGAAAAAATAATAAATAATATTAATACTACAGAAATGTTCTGTAGGCCTGGGCTAGTAAACAGTGTTAAAGGTGCGTGCTACCACACTATTTTGGAGTTTACAACTCAAGCCTTTTGTCGCCAATGTAAAGTCAATTTAAACTGGAACTTGGTAGGGTGGCACCTGGAGTGGCCAATCAGATTCTAAGGGTGGCATGTGCTACCCCAGGCCACTCCCTGGACACGCCCCTGGAGACTTCGCTGTAAGCTAACCTTCGGGACTAATGAGACTGTAGATTTAACTCGATTTTATCAGCGCCAACAAAACCTGATGAATGGAAATAACTAAAGTTAAAGGTAGTTGCGTCAGGATATTTATGGGTAACAGCTTATAATTCTGTCTGGTTCCAGTGGGCTGGTGATAGCCATGCTGGTCAGTTTGTTGTTCCTGCTGCTGCTGAGGTTCACGGCTCCTATAATGATCTGGGTGCTCATCGTCGGGCTCCTGGGGGCCGGCGCTTACGGTAAACACTCACCTGGACCCAAGCCCTCTGCTTTTCCTGACTTTGTTACAAATTTAGTTTTTAATTATGTTCAAAAACTGAATCATGGCAGAGGTTTGGACTAGGATTGAACTAAAAAAAAGAAATGACCTTTAGATATTTTGTGTCGTGATTATAAAAGTCTAGAAGATTCTGCTGTAATTCAAAAGTCAGATTAGAGCCATTATAATATTTCTGTGTGTGCTTTCTCCTCCCAGGGATTTATCACTGCTACTGGGAATATGCTAACTACAAACAGCAGAATGCTTCCATCAGCACGGTCGGCCTCACCACAAACCTCCAGGTCTATCTGCAAGTCCAGGAGACCTGGCTGGCCTTTTGTAAGAACTAATTACATTTATTATGTCTCTTAGCCTGCCTAAGTACCGTAGTATCCATTACTACATAGTTTTTACTGCAATGTTTATTTGCTTTATGTGAAACATGGAAATTGTCTCTTTTTTAATAATCGGTCAGAACAACGATGGAAGGAAATCGTATTTTTCCTGTTTTTCCATCTTAAAGATGTGACGAGAGCCTTGCTGGTGTTCGAAAGTCACTTTAAATAAAGGTTTCTTATCCTGGTAGAAGAAGAAGAAGAAAATATCATTTCTATAGCGCCTCTCAAGATAAAAATCACCAGGCGCTTCACAAAAACAAAAACAAAAAATATAAAGATTGTAAAAATATAAAAAAGCATTTCGAAAATGTTTAAAAATATATTTAAAATGAGCAAGAATAAGCAATTGCGATTTAAAAGAAAAAATGTTAAGAAAGAGAGAGAGTGAATAGGAAAGAGAGAAATCAGTGGATCCTGAGGAAGGTGGAATAGGTGGGGAGAGCAGAATAAAGAGAGAGTGGTGAAGAAGGTCATACAAAAGCCAGCTTGAACAAGTGAGTCTTCAGCTGCTTTTTAAAGGAGACCACTGAGTCCACTGATCTCAGGCTCAGGGGGAGAGAGTTCCAGAGTCTGGGGGCCACAGCAGCAAATGATCTGTCACCTTTGACCTTTAGCCTGGTGCTGCACAACCAGTAGGGTTTGATCACTGGACCTCAGGGACCTGCTGGGGGTGTAGGGACTAAGAAGATCACCAATGTAAGATGGTGCTTGTCCATGTAAGGCCCTATAGACCAGAACCAGGATCTTGAAATGAACTCTGAAGTTAACTGTCAGCCAGTGAAGCTGGAGGAGAAGCGGGGTGATGTGGGTGTGTTTGGATGACTTGGTCAGAAGCCGAGCAAGGCATTCTGAACCACCTGTAGACGGTTCAGGGAGTTTCTGCTCAGACACGTGAAAAGAGAGTTACAGTAGTCTAAGCATGAGGAGATGAAGGTGTGGAGAACTGTCTCAAGTTCGAGGGAGACTGAATGGCACTCAGCTTAGCAATGTTCCTGAGATGGAAGAAGGAAGAGCGAACAAGAGAACTGACATGAGAATCCATGACATGGTACATAGTGATGTTTTCATTTCTCGTGTTCCTCAGTGATAATCATATCTGTGGCAGAGGCCATCATCCTCCTGACCCTCATCTTCCTCAGAACCAGGATCCTGATAGCCATCGCTCTCATTCAGGAGTCCAGCAAGTCAGTGACGTGTCGTAACAGCAGTGATCCTAACAGACTAACTCAATAGGTTAGCTTGTATGAGCTTGTCGTGTTTCTGTCTGCAGAGCGATTGGTTACATGATGTCGGCGCTCTTCTACCCTCTGATCACCTTTGTTCTGCTGCTGGTGTGTGTGACCTACTGGGGAGCCACAGCTCTGTATCCTGTGCTTTTAAACATCCTCTGACGTTCATCGCTTGATTTCACCAAGTTTAACTTAACTGATGCGTTCAGATATTTGGCCACTTCAGGAGCTCCCATCTATAAGGTGGTTGCTCTCAATTCCACCTTAAGCGGCTGTAAGGCGATTAACGGCACCGCTGACTGTGACCCCCAGGTGAGCGTCGCAGCGGTGAGGACGCTAAAGACTTGAATATGAAATCACAATTAGCTTTTTTTCTGTCTCAGAACTTCAACTCATCGAGCTACGCAGACTGTCCATCTGCCAGCTGCATCTTCATCAAATACAACAACCAAGGTCTCTTCCAGAGGAACATCTTCAACCTGCAGATCTACAACGCCATCGCTTTTCTGTGGTGTGCCAACTTTGTCATCGCCCTCGGTCAGTGCACGCTGGCGGGGGCCTTCGCCTCCTACTACTGGGCCTTCTCCAAACCAGGCGACATCCCCATGTTTCCTGTGTGTGCCAGCTTCATGCGCTCCATCAGGTGAGTTAACAAGCTGCTGATGGCGGGTACGTTTCTGCTGTTGTGCTGCTGAATTCTAATTATTTATTAGCTTTACACACAAACTCGCTTTATAGAAGCTGAATGTCCCTGTAGGTGTACAAACTGAGATTCATCACTAAGATGTTTCTATGTTTTCTACCAAAAAAATAAAATGAGAAAATCAGAAATGTATTCAAACTGTGGTTCTACTTCTGGCCTCTAGAGGGTGCATTGGGTTAACAAAGCGGACAGTGCTGACAGTTGTTGATGATGTTTACCCGTAAAATCTTTATTCCCATGTAAAGTTATGGTTAATGTAAACATTTGCTTCAGGTTCCATGTAGGATCGCTGGCGTTTGGGGCTTTAATCCTGACTGTGGTGCAGATAGTCAGGATCATCCTGGAGTACATTGATCACAAGACCAGATGTAAGACCAAAGTGTGTGTGTGTGAGTGTGTGAGTGAGTGTGTGAGTGAGTGTGTGAGTGAGTGAGTGAGTGAGTGAGTGAGTGAGTGAGTGTGTGTGAGTGAGTGTGTGTGTGTGTGTGTGAGTGTGTGTGTGAGTGAGTGAGTGTGTGTGTGAGTGAATGAGTGTGTGAGAGTGTGAGTGAGTGAGTGTGTGAGAGTGTGAGTGAGTGTGTGTGTGAGTGAGTGTGAGTGAGTGAGCGTGTGAGTGTGTGTGAGTGAGTGAGCGTGAGTGAGTGAGTGTGTGAGTGAGCGTGTGAGTGTGTGTGAGTGAGTGAGCGTGTGTGTGTGTGTGAGAGTGAGTGAGTGAGTGAGTGAGTGAGTGAGTGAGTGAGTGAGTGAGTGAATCATGCGTTGATGGGATGTTTCGTGGTCTTCAGCGGCGCAGAACCCATGTGCACGATTCCTGATCTGCTGCCTTAAGTGCTGCTTCTGGTGTCTGGAGAAGTTCATCAAGTTCATCAACCGGAACGCTTACATCATGGTGAGTGTGGAAATCACACATTTTACTGAAATCAGAACCGTTTGCAGAAATATGAACTTCATGTTTTGTGTTTTATTTTACCTGGTTTTCTTGTCAGATTGCCATTTATGGGAAAAACTTCTGCGTTTCGGCCAAGAACGCGTTCAAGCTGTTGATGAGGAACGTGATCAGGTTTGTAATGATGCTGTTCTCCAATCAGAGCGGCTCTACAGACCAAACGTAAACACGTGTGTTTGTGATGCGACCCGTAGGGTGGTGGTGCTGGATAAAGTCACCGACCTGCTGCTGTTCTTCGGGAAGCTCCTGGTGGTTGGAGGAGTCGGTGAGTAAAATGCTTTTATGCTAAACATTTCGACTGACGCAACTTAATTCAGATTTGTTATTTAAATAAATCTACAGAGACGGGAAGTGTCACCGCTTAATTCTGTTTCTTCTTCTCAGGCGTTTTGTCATTTTTCTTCTTCTCTGGTCGGATAGTGCTTCCAGGGAACACGTTCCACACTGAAACCCTAAACTACTACTGGATGCCCATTATTGTAACGACTCCGAGTATTGAGCTGATTTCTGAATCGCTTACCCAGCACTGTCCTGACTTCTCTGTGTTGTTGTAGACGGTGGTGTTCGGCAGCTACTTCATCGCCCACGCCTTCTTCAGCGTATACAACATGTGTGTGGACACACTCTTTCTTTGCTTCTGTAAGTAAACACACACACACACACACACACAGAGGTCATTTAGCATGATTCATGAGTGTGTTTGACTTGTTGCTTCGTGTCTGTCCTCACAGTGGAGGACTTGGAGCGTAACGACGGATCAGCGGAGAAGCCGTACTTCATGTCCAAAAACCTGATGAAGATCCTCAACAAATCCAACAAGTCCTCAAAATAGAGCCAAGGTCAAAGGTTAAGCACGGAGAGCTTGTTCCGGTTTTTAAATCCCACAGCAGAGAATCCGTAACAGTTTTAGGATGTTGACTTTTTCTCCTTTTAATGACATAGTTCATCTTTGTTTTCCTTCTAAAGATGTTTACCTAAACAAATGTTGCTTTTTTGCACTTTTTACTGTTCTGTTTGTGTATTTATGGTATTGAACGTACACAAATCTATTCAGGAAATCATTTCTGAGTTTTCTTTTAGGAAGATTTACTAACAGTTAAACATCGAATAGTTCAGCTCTGAATGTCAAAGAATCTGGCGAAACTTCTTAATGTGCCGTTTCACATCTTTTGTATGAAACCAAAGGAAATGTTAAAGTCATGCTTGATTTTTTAGACACCATTTGTAAAAATTAGATTTTAAGAGTATAATTTTATATATATTGTCAATTTTAATAAAGTTGTAAATATGATAGAACAATGTGTGTTTAGTCAAACTTTGTAGAACAGTAGCTCTGTGCCCACCCACTGGTCAGTCACAGGTTTTATCTCCTGGGGCCACGCGTGTTTGATCTGATCCATCCAGAACTGGAACCTCCTACAAAACCGGCTAAAACCTAAAAATGTTTCCTCATGTTCAAGAAACGGAGTTTAAATCGTGTCCAGAACCTGCAGCCACAATGGTTCTGTACTCGGACTACAATTATTTCACATTTTTAAATATATTAAAAATGCAGGTAAAAGCAGATTTTTCACCTGGGTTGTTTTTACTCAGTTTAAAAAGGCTGAAGAGTGACTTACGGTAGTCTTTGTTTACAATCTGTGCTGCCTCCATACTTCCTGGTTCCAGAGTAATTCCTTTTTGAGCCGTGGGGTTGCCAGGTCTGCGCCAGCACCGTCCAGCTAAAAGCAGCAGTGCCATGGACAGAACGTTGCAGTAACGGGATCGTCCCAGATGAGTGTTTTTTGCACCCCTTTGAAGCCACGGCATCGGTTTCCCTCTAATCAGGTGAAGAAGGCTAGAGTCTCATTTACAGTTTTAATCAACTTTTAATCTCCAACAACATTTTGGTTTTGAACAAGATCTGACCAATCCAATTACGTGGTTTAGTGTTAATCAGCCCCTAAATACAAAAAGTAACGATCAGACAGACGGACACAAGTCCCAGCAGACCAGGAGATGTCTGACCTTTGACCCCAGTGTGACCATCAAACTCAGATTAAAGAGGAACTGTCGAGACGCATTGTGGACGATGGGAACACTGACATCACCAGGAGCTCATTCACATTAATGGGCAAGGAAGCTTTTAATTTGATCCTGCATCGTTGGAGTCTAGGTTTGGAAAACCCGGATCGGGATCGCTTCCAGCTTCACACACACTTATCTCCCATCTCCAGCTCTCCACGGCCGCTCATCAGGTCAGAAACACATAAAAACAGCACTTACAACATTCATATGTACAAATATATAACGTTTACACGCTCACACCGACACAATTATCTGTGACCAAAGTGCTTTCTGAGGATTTTCGCCGCCTCACTTTATTCATCTTGCACGTTGTGTAGTAAAACCAGCTGCTAAACTTCCTGAAACGTGAATCCAGTCTCTCAGGACTGATGCACTCTGGGAATGGCAGAAATAAAAAGCGACTGAAGGACAGCGCCGTCTGCAGACGGCCTCACAGTGTCACGGCTGCTTTTGTGAAGACAAAACGTTACGTTTAAAAACACAACCGGCTGTGCCGTTCCATCACCAGGAGCTCCTGGAACACGCATTCGCAGGAAAGCTGTAAACATCCATGTCTGACTCCCCCCCCCCTTACACAGATCACCCCGATCACGTAATACTGACTCTGTAGACGAAGAACGAGACTCTTAAACTCCAGTGTCCATAGGTGTGGTGAGAGAGGGAGGCCAAACTATCATGGTGTGTGTGTGTGTGTGTCAGGGCAGTGATCGGTTTCTGAAAGGAGAAAACCTGAATTTCTTGTTATTAGGAAACAAAACACTTTGCCCACTCTCTGGTTATGTAACGCAGCCTGTTTGTGTGTGTGTGTCCGTCCTGGCCACCATCACACGCTCAGCAGCCAGAAGAAAAAGATGATGGCCACAAAGAGGAAGAGAGAGTCCTGCCAGTTGTTGTTATTGCCGTTGTTGAGGTTACCGTTGCCCTGGTGATCCCCTGCATACTGGTCTGAGGAGGCAGAAGGATGGAAAGGGTCGTTAACGTCAGAAAATCTCACGACTAAAACAAAAATGGCGGTTTTCTTAGAACATTCACCGGCTCTGTGAAAAGGATCGTTGGTGTTGAAGACTGTGGTGAAGAACCCGAAGGGGAACGCTCCGATGCCAAACGACATGTGGAAGCCCGTCTCCCCGAAGCCCGGGAACATCTGAGCAGAGGGAAAACCAGCAGTGAAGCCTGGAAACGGGCTCAGAAAACAGCCAGTAACACACACACACACACACTCACCCCGCCTCTGCCCTCCGGCTCCGCCCTCTGCCCCTGAGGTCGGGGGGGAGTTTTCAACCTGAACGACAGAACCAGAAAAGGTCATTCAGGAAAGCAGTCGGACACCAAAATGGAACCAGAGGGGACCTGGAGTACCTGGGGTCTTCCTGGCTGGAGCTCCCTCTGCCGTACAGCGGGATGACTTTCTCTCTGCTGATTCCTGCCTTACAGACGGGACACTGCTGCCGGCTGGGACGCGTCTCCAACCACTGGGGGCAGCAGACAGACACGTTACAACACTTAAGATAAAAAAACAAAACAACAGACATTATTTAATGTGGATTAAAGGAGATTGGGTGAGCCTGATCTGATTAAATCAGCCTGTAAAAAGATGAGAGAGAGGAAGTACTTACTTGGTGAAGACAGGGCCAGCTGTAGAGAGAGAGAGACGGGATTATTTTACATTTTCACAGCAGCTCAGATCTGTGACATTTCCTGAGCAGATTCATTTTTTTGGGATTAGATTAGTCTTGAAAAACCTCCTAAAACCAGTACTGCTCCCATTCGTTTGTTTTAATTGGCTCCATCTGTCATCAAAGGTTGGAGAGGCCAACCTGCTAATGCGATGTGGGAATAATGTTGGTGCTCCATGATTTTGGAAGAAATTCCCAACACACACACACACACATACACACCCACACCCACAGATGTGTTGAAGAGCATGTCCACAAAGTCCCCAGGTAGCATAACGCTCCCTCCTAAGGAAGGTGTTTTACTCAACCCTCCCGCCATCAATCCTGCTCTATGGTCAACTTTCCTCGCAGGGTCACCCGTTAGGACAGTGGGAGGGTTAAAAAGTCCTTGGTTTGTTTACTGACTTTTATCATTTCCAAATAAGGCAGGGATTTGGATTAGTTAATCCTGTATTCACGACTGCGAAGTACTCAAACCGAGTTATTTAAATGACGTCATGTGAAAACAACAGAAACCAGCTGAGTCACATGACCTGATGGGTGTGTGTGTGTGCTCCTGTAAACACAAAACAGCTGATCAAAGTCCAAAGGCAACAGACACAGAAACGGGTTAAATCGACCAGAAAAAGTGAATAAAGATGTGATTTCTGCAACCTGAATTGACATTTTAGTCGACACAAACTAACATTATCTGCTAAACTCATTTGTTTTATGATTTCAGAACCATTTGAACACAAAGACCAATTAAGAGCAACAATTACAGGGACTTCTAACACATTTGAACTTTAACCCCCTGTGTGTTTTAATTAACTGTACTAATGCGCTGCTGTAAGATTAATCTGAAGTTGCAGCAGATTAACTGATGTCAGCTCTTGTCCTTCTTGCTGAAAAGTTTCATCACACTGCACTTGAGTCCCAGGAGCAGAAGGACCGACGTAACATAGCAACTGCATCGCTCACAAATGTGCAGCAGGAAATTATCCCAATGACCAAAAAATGATCAACATAATACAGAACATCTAAATTCCAGATGTCCAGAGTCCAGAAACGGGTTTTCTAGCCAAAGACTTAGAAACATTAACATTTAGATAAACATGAGGGAATTTACGGCTCAACTATTCCCCCCCCCCCCTTAGACAAAGTCCAAAGTCAAAGAGTGCATGAAATTATGCATAAATAAGACGTGTGCATAAAATAGTTGCCAGATTTTTAGCTCTACAAGTCTCTACAAGTTTGTGGTTACTTCGGTTTGGAAAATGATTCAAACACAACTGTTGTGCACACGCTTTAGAGGCAAAACTGCAATGTCACCCAGAAAGGATGCTTAAAAGTCCAGATTTAGGAAAATGCATAATAATAACTGCAGTCAAACACACACACACTTCTGATCACAGTGACCCTACAGTTGACCTCAATCCTACTTGTTGGCTATAAACTCCCACTAGCCTTAGCTTAAGAGATCATTAGTGCACACAGTTCGTGAATCACGCGCGCGCGCGCGCACACACACACACACACACACACACACACACACACACACACACACACACACACACACACACACACCTGTGATTGTGTGTACATTTTCAACAAGTTTTCAAGGTCAGGTTTTGTGCAAGTTTCTGTGACACTGATAGAAGAAAGCACTAAAAGCAGCTTTTAGGTACAGAAAAGATGCATCCTAAAAAGTAACAATTTTATGAGATTTTTAGATTTGCTGGCATGTCAGATGTTCCAAAATAAAAAAAAAAACAATGATCTCACCAAAAAAAAGCCTGAATTTTTATTGTAAACGTGACATAATTAAGTGATTTTAGTCAAACTCAGAATGAACTGATGAAAAAGTGGTTTGTTTTTGTGTCTCGCAGAGCGGGGCGGAACTAAATCAGATAACATGATACATTCATCCTTTCACACCAGGAGTACATACATTCATCCTTTCACACCAGGAGCCACTAAAACCAGCTGGCAGTAAACGGACACCCAGCACAGGAACAGTGAGCCATTTTGGCCGCTGTCGCCTCGGATCAGACGGGACGTCGCGGGGCGTGTCTCTGCCATCGACTACATATCGGTAAACCGAGGCCAAACAAACGCATGAAAACCGTTTCATACCAGAACAAGTGTCCGCACATGCTGATGACAGCGTCCCTGGCTGTGTCCAAACAAATGTTGCACTCGAACGAGGCTCGGTCCCGTTGGCTGTCGCCGTTGCCGCCTCCATCCGGTCCGTCTCGGTCGTTGCTGCTCTCTCCAGCCGGGAACCCTTCTTTGCTGGCCGGCCCACCGTCACTCGAGAAGCGGGGATTCGTGGCCGCCATGTTTACTGACCTGGTTTAAGAGCGTAACACACCGAGCCAACTCAACCCAACAGGGCCGGCCCGAGCTAACGTAAACCGCTAGTCAGAGGTAGCTGCTGCTGCTGCTACAAAGGACCTTTGGACGGAGCGGACCAGCCCCGGTGGCGCTCCCGTTAAAAGCGCCCGACTCCGTTTCCCCTGACTCCGTAGGCCGGGGGCGGGCATTAGACACGAGGAAAGGGGCGTGGCCATAACAAAAGCAAGTTCATATTTTAATAGTACATTCGACACCATTATTTTGAAAGAACGTAAAACAATCTAATATGTAATGACTCTTGTTTTATTTTTGTGCAGACAGATTTTTTTTCTTACAGCTTTTTATAAAGAAGTTTTTTTTCTTTCTGCCTCTTCTTTCTTTCCTATTCATTTTCTCTCTCCCTTTCCTCATATTTTTTTTTCTAATTTAAACATAATTTTTAAAAAAATCTTTATATCTTAATTATTTGTTTTTGTGAAGCGCCTTATGATTTTTATTTTGAGAGGTGCTACATAAAAGATGTTTTCTTTCTTCCTTCTTTTAGTAATTGTTCCCTACCAACACAGGTCTGTTGCAACAACGTAGTCACAACGTATTTTCTGACACCTTGTCATGCGAGTCCAGTATTGTAGCTTGGCTGTCTGGTAATAGACCCTTTTACTACCTACGTCATCAAAAGTTGCGCGTGCAGCCTGGCAACGAGAGTGAAGGCTTCCTCATTCATACTCAATACTAAAACAGCGTTTTAAACCCTTTGTTTTGAAGTTCTGAGCACATAAAAATGTCGGGTTGTTGCGTGTATGGATGCCAGAATCGCTTCTCTTCAAGCACTGGACTGAAACTTTACAGAATTCCAAAGGGAGCACATCCATTTCAACAAAATCAGAGGCGTCTGTGGCTAGGAAGGACTTCTGCCTTCAAGATGCAAAACTCAGAGTCTATGTGGTGATATTTTACTTTCTGTACGTGGCCACAGACAACATAGTTGTATGCATCTAACGATTTGTATGCCCGTAGCTTCTCACGTGTGTACTTACTGGGCCTCTCCACTAAAAACGTATATATATCGGGCCACTGGATATCTGGCCACGCACCTACATCTTCCACCCATTCCGTAATGCCTCAGGGATCCGGGAGTCTGTTGCGATTCGTTAAAGTGAGTTTAATAATATAACATTCAAGATTTGCCGGTGATAACCCCGCAGCGTAGCTTGATAAAGCCTGACACAACGCCATTCTCTGTTGCCAAGCTGCGCGCGCCTTCTCGCTGACGTCATATTGTTTACAAACAGTAAAAGGGTCTATTTAGGAAGTGTTATCCTGTCAAGGAATTAATTGAGCTCGGCATCTGATGGGTTTGTCTGTGGTGAGTACAAAGTTTGGTAAAAGTTTTTGAAAGTGTTGTTTATTCTTTCAGGATCATAAACTATATTCGATGTTGCAGGAACGTCGTATGTTACGTAGTAGCGACTTCCAAAGTGAAGTTCCGCTACGACGTTGCCAGAACGTCACATAGAGCATTGCTGGAAGGTTGTCGCGACATATCCACAACTTCACTGCGATATTGTGACAACATTGCTATTGTAACGTTGTGACAAAATAACAACTAAATGTTTGTGGCATGTTGCAGAGACGTTTTCAGGTTAACTTTTTTTTTCTCACCTTTACTCATTATGTAGACACCACAGGAAATTATATTGCAAAACTAATGGCAGATTAACAGCAAAAACAACCAGAATTGCAAAACAAATGTATAAAAAACTTAAAAACAAGTAATATAGGACAGCTGTGTCTTGATTTCATTTAAAAAATAAGCTCTACTGCATGTGTTTAGTAGTAGGCAGCAGGATCAGATGTAATTTCACAAAGGATGGACAATAAACTGACTTCAGCTTTTTCTTACATAAAGGTTTGACATTTTCATACACAATTTAAACAAAACATTTTTATAGCGCCTCTCAAAATAAAAATCACAAGGCGCTTAAAAAAATAAAAAGAAATGTCGTTGTCATCGTCTTCCTCCGCTTATCCAGGTCCGGGTCGCGGGGGCAGCATCCCAACTAGGGAGCTCCAGATCGTCCTCTCCCAGGCCACCTCCACCAGCTCCTCCGGCAGGACCCCAAGGCGTTCCCGGACCAGATTGGAGATGTAACCTCTCCAACGTGTCCTGGGTCGACCTGGGGGCCTCCTGCCGGCAGGACATGCCCGAAACACCTCCCCAGGGAGGCTTTCAGGTGGCATCCTGACCAGATTCCCAAACCACCTCAACTGACTCCTTTCGATCCGGAGGAGCAGCGGGTCTATTCCGAGCCCCTCCCGAATGTCTGAGCTCCTCACCCTATCTCTAAGGCTGAGCCCGGCCACCCTACGGAGGAAACTCAATTTGGCCGATTGTATCTGCGATCTCGTTCTTTTGGTCATTACCCAAAGCTCATGACCATAGGTGAGGATTGGGACGTAGATCAACCGGTAAATCAAGAGCCTGGCTTTCTGGCTCAGCTCCGTCTTCACCACGACAGATCGGCTCAGCGTCCGCATCACTGCAGACGCTGAACCGATCCGTCTGTCGATCTCCCGATCCCTCCTACCCTCACTCGTGAACAAGACCCCGAGATACTTAAACTCCTCCACTTGAGGTAGGACCTCTCTCCCGACCCGGGGTTGGCAAGCCACCCTTTTCCGGTCAAGAACCATGGTCTCAGATTTGGAGGTGCTGATCCTCATCCCAGCCGCGAACCTACCCAGCAAGAGCTGAAGGTCATAGCTGGATGAAGCTAGGAGGACCACATCATCCGCATAAAGCAGAGATGAGATTCTCCTGCCACCAAACTCGACACACTCCACACCACGGCTGTGCCTAGAAATTCTGTCCGTAAAGGTAATGAACAGAACCGGTGACAAAGGGCAGCCCTGGCGGAGTCCAACCCTCACCGGGAACAGGTCTGACTTACTACCGGCTATGCGGACCAAACTCACGCTCCTCTGGTAAAGGGACTGAATGGCCCTTAACAGAAGGCCACCCACCCCATACTCCTGGAGTGTCCCCCCACAGGGTGCCCCTGGGGACACGGTCATAAGCCTTCTCCAAATCCACAAAACACATGTGGATTGGTTGGGCAAACTCCCATGCCCCCTCCATCACCCTTGCAAGGGTATACAGCTGGTCCACAGTTCCACGGCCAGGACGAAAACCACATTGCTCCTCCTCTATCTGAGATTCAACTATCAATAGGACCCTCCTCTCCAGTACCTTGGAGTAGACCTTTCCAGGTAGGCTGAGGAGTGTGATCCCCCTATATGTAACCGGGTCACCTTAGTTCCCGGAAGTAATTCTGGTTGTACGTGTCATGCCGCTGACACAGGAGAGGCCAGGTGTGTAACTAGAGGGCTGCTATAATTAGGGCAGCTGGGGTCTAGCCGCAAGCGCCGAATGCCTCGCTTTGGGTGCAGACGTGGGTGCAGCTAAGTGGTGAGTGACCTGGCTTTGCTTTAGTTTAGTTAAATAAAGGTTATATTCTTAATCGGTTTCTCTTTGTGAAGTGTGAGCAGGACTGAGGGGTGAACAACCGGGAATTTACATTGGCAAGCGGTCAGCCGATGAGATACTAGTTTAGAACATTCATAGCATTTTTGTGCTTCGTTAGAATAGGACTAACAATGCGTGTTTGTTCACAGATCTTAGCCTGCTACTGTTTTTTCAGTTCTTTTTATTAAACCTTTTCCAGTTCTTTTATTAAATCCTTTTTCCGGTTCTATTTTATCAATAGTCGTCTTCTCTAGAGGGGGAAGGAAGGAACACTTTTATGAGACTGGTGGTCAACATTGAGGACAGTGCTGTCTCTGGGAGGGTAGTAGTTTCTTTTAGAGTATCCGCTGTAGGAGTTTGTCGGGGGTTTTACTCACTTCTGGGGGCGTGTGTTGGGAGCACTGGGTGTTTCTTTATATTATTGTCTTTTGTGTCGGTTCCCTGCAGCGGCCTTGTGCTTTTAAATAGTAGTTGGATGGCGTTGTGTGTGTAGTCCCAGGGCCAGCATTGTCGTCGCTCCTCCCTCTCGTGTTTAGTTTTAGTCTATTTCTTTTATTCCAACCTGGGTTGTTTTTAGTAAATCTTCTGTGCTGTGTCTTATAAATAAAATTGTTAAACTTGTGAATGCCTCTGCTGTTTTCATCAAGGGTTATTATTACCTACGGGTTTTAGGATCTAAGCATCCAATCCTCTAGGTCACATATAGTTGGAACACACCCCTCAGGTTACCCTTCTTAAAGATGGGGACCACCACCACGGTCTGCTACTCCACAGGAACTGCCCCCGAAATGTTGCAGAGACATGTCAACCACGACAGCCCTGCAACATCCATAGCCTTGAGATACCCAGGACGAATCTCATCCGCCCCCGGTGCTCCACCTGTGTAGATGTTTGACTACCTCAGCAACTTCTGCCCCCGAGATTGGACAGTCCATCCCCAGGTCTCCCGGCTCTGGTTCCTTCTCGGAATGCGCGTAGGTGGGATTGAGGAGCTCCTCAAAGTATTCCTTCCCCCGTCCGACTATAGCCTCAGTTGATGTCAGCAGCTCCCCATCCCCACTGTAAACTGTGTGAGCGAGTTGCTGCCTTCCTCTCCTGAGGCACCGGACAGTTTACCAGAACCTCTTTGTTGCTGATCGATAGTCTATCTCCATGGCCTCACCAAACTCCTCCCACGCCTGAGATTTTGCCTCGGCAACTACCACTGCTGCACCCCGCTTGGCTATCCGGCACCTGTCTGCTGCCTCTGGAGACCCACAGATTAAAAATAAATGATCAAAAATTATATATATATATATAAAATAGAAAAAGCAAAAATTGTGAACAAAAGAAAGAAAAAAGAAAGAAGGGGTGCATATATATAACAAAATATGTAGGCTACACCGCGCTGCTGAGGGCCAACTCTGACCCAAGAGTTCACCTGTCTGCTTGGGAGGGTTTCAAACACCGCCTTCCTCTGCTGGAGACTGTGGCGCGCTGCTGCGGCGCATTATTCGGTTATTGTTATCGGTCTTGCAATGTGAAACGCTGTCTCAGATTTTGTAAGAAACATAAATTTCCCCCCAAAATACAACTTATGTTTTTTTCTTCTTCATTATACATTTAATGGCTGGTGCGACTCAGGAGCGACTTAATAGTCCTGAAAATACGATGCGTGATAAATAGTGAAAACTTGCTCAAAGCAAAATATATTTTCATTACGGAAATAACTTATAAACTTACCGATTTAATATTTTTTATTCACAGAAAGGTACTTCTCATGAAAAAGCGCTGCAAACCTCCACCTGAACTCCATGCGGTCGATGGGTGTTCCACAGTTAGCTCCAGTTGTAGCTAGGTGGCTACATCCGTTAGCTCTGCTCCCACCTCCGCGTTAGCTTTGGGTTAGCTTGTAGCTAGTTCGACCGGGTGTCGTCAGTGGATCCCAGCCATACAGCTCCACCCTGAGCTCCTCTTCTCTTTTATGGAATTGTCTGGGCTTGACGGAACCTGTGACACGGTCAAAATGGCGGTGGTGGCCACCTCCCATTTGGCCTCAAAAAAGTGATATTGGAGCCTATGGAAAGAAGATGTCCACGCATATTATGTCGATGGGTGCAGGTGGCACCTATGTTTTGCGGATTTTGTCCATATGACCCTCTGCTGGATGTCAGTTCAGATTGTTTTCCATACATTGCACATCTCCCTGTGACTTGGATGACAGAGATAAACCAGATCCAATGTCTATGAATTTGGCCATTTAAAAAAATATTCACATTGATAGAAAAAACTTTGAAATTCAATAATAATCACTGACAAATCATTTTATGAGTTAAAAGGGTACACAGTAAGTTGATTACTATAATGTAAGTAAAAAATATACAGTCAATATTTTAGTCAAGAGTAGATGTGGTTGATCAGTAAATGGCTTGTATTTATGGTACCTTCTAGGTTCTACAACCCCCTAAGGCACTTTACAATACAACCGGTCATTCACCCAAGCACACACATTGGCACTACAATGTAGCCTTGGTGCACACTGACAGACGTGAGGCTGTCCAACACTGGCACCAACAATCCCTCCAACCACCAACAGGCAACCGCGCAGGGGCCTGTACGTTAGGGTTTACCCCGGTGAATGAGAGGGTAGCCTCCCTCCACCTGTGTGGACAACAGGTCTTGACTATAGTTTGTGCGGATCAGACTACCCACACTTTTTGGAGTCCCTAAAGGTGCGTGTAGGAGATTGCTTCTTCTGGTGACTCCTCCTTCTCCTAGGGAACTTCACAGCTCATGTGGGCAACGACAGAGACCTGGAGAGGTGTGGTTGGGAGGAATGGCCCTCCTGATCTGAACCAGATTGGTGTTTTGTTATTGGGCTTCTGTGCTCGTCACGGATTGTCCATAATGAACACCATATCCAGGCATACTGACAGAAGTGGGCAGCCAAACACCGCCACTACAGTACAGTCCCCCTGACCACCACCAACAGGTAAAACTGACTTTTCTTACCCAAGGACAAAAGGACTGACAGACCAAAAAAAATTTACAGTTCTTTAAGAAGAACAACACATCATAAAGTCCTAAAATGACCATAAATAAACAACAAAAATAGAATAAAAGGTATATGAAAAATAAAATAAAGAGGAATGCTAATTAAACTCAGAAAACAAAATATTTAGAAGTTTTAAATAAAAGAGTAAAGCAATACATACAAAAATATCAAAACAACCAGTAGACGATAAAAATGTCATTGTACAGATGAAAAAACTGAAACACAAGAAGTGCAATTCAACTATATGACAGCAGCTTTTACTGTGTTCTTTCTGAAGGAACCAGATCTTGTGATAACACCCATGTGTCTTGGAAGGGTCTACACTGAGTTTTCCCAAATAAACTCGGTCTTAAAAATTGCAAATATTGCTTTTAGTATTGCAAATATCATCTATCATTGTATACCCTCTCCCCTGTACTGTGATATGTATCACAATGCCGGATTCTTGCCAATACACACCCCTAGTTTTGAAATAGTCGAAAACTGACATTTAATAAACACATTTACATTTTTTGTATCTTTTAAGTGCAAGTTCAAAAGTTAAAGCATTGCAATATTTACATAATGTAGCCTAGTTTTCCTCCATTTCATAGAAAACTTGGTGTTAGTCAGGGGCATTGGTGCCATGCTGCTGAGATAGTCACCAGAACAAATGCGATGACACATGCTGTGAGACAGTCCACTATGTTGAAAAAGCAAGTGATGTTGGCAACAGACCTTCATTTCAGATTTTGTGTGATGTTGTAGACTCCATGCCTTAGGCTGCACACTCAGACCATGAGATGCTTTACTATCTTTGCTTTGGTCAGTACACGAGCTTTTTAACTGGGATTTTTCTGCAATGTCTTCAAGTTTGCTATGTTTTCTTTTGATGTGTACTGCCAAATTCTGCCTGTATAAAACTAGTGGGCAGTGAGGACACTTCACATGGGCTTTTGGCACAGTTACTTCTTCCTCTTCAATCATGGGTTGGTCTGTGGAGGTAGCAGGAGCTCTCTGGTCAAACTCTGTGGCAAATGTGGGGGTCTCGAGTGGTGCTGTTTGTGAGTAAGAATAGTCTGCAGTTTGTGAGGACGTATAGTGGTCTTCGTTCACTGATGGTTCCAGAATATCTTTGAAGGGCTGGGTCTCTGGTAAAGATGGCTTACAAGAAACCAGCAGTTTGCGAAGGTCCAAAGGACTATTTTCATGACACTCTTTAAGATGTAATGGCACATTGTCCTTACGAATGATAGTGCTGTCACAAAAAGGACAATGGAAGTGGCTTTTAACTCTGCAGGACAAATTGCACCTGCAGACTATAATTTCTGTAAAAACAGGAGAAAAGTGGTTAATTAAAAGGTGAATAGTCCAAACTATTTAAATATTGCCAAATAGGACTGAAGAAAGAAGGTCTTCAATCCAAACTTGTAAAAGTATACAATCTGTAAAGATACTAGTCGCCAACATACCCTGGAAATGCACTCCATTTTCATTGTGGTTTCTCAGATGCCTCTCGATTACGTCATCATTTACAGTGTTGAAATACGGGCAGAGAGGACACCCAAACCCAGATGGTAACAGGGTTCGCTCCAGGTATGTATCTTTCCAAGTAATTGATTTATGCACCTGAACCAGAAAAAAACAGATCACTTAGTAAACATTGGTTTGTTATAAAAACTGACAGGCTGAACATTGATAATCCTTTATCTACCTAAAAGTCAAATATAGTAAGATGAACTACAGCTCTCAACTTGTATCCACATGCTTATAAAACAGACTAAAACATTTTTATTCAATCCCTCTATAATGTTGTCATTTCTAAGTTGGCTATGTCTCATATTGATATATTCTCCCAAATTCTGCTTGTATAGAAGAAAAGAGCAGTGAGGACACTTTGCGTGTGTCAATGGCAGAGTTACCTCTACATCTTGAACCATGAGTTGGTCTGAGGTGGTAGCAGGAGTTGTCTGATCAAAAGCTGTGATGAGTGTGGGAGTTTGTGTGAAAGCATGATCTGCAGTTTGTGAGGACACCGAGTGGTCTTCACTCCCTGATGGTTCCAGAGGGTCTATTAAAGGCTGCGTCTCTGGTGGAGGTTCCACCAGTGCGGGTTGGACCACTGTACTTTTGTTTTGACATCTGATCAGATGTAATGCCATACTGTCCTTGTTAGTTAGTGTCTTGTCACAAAAAAGACAATGAAAGTGGCCTCCAGCTCTACAAGGCAAATTGCACCTGCAGATTACGTTTTCTGTAAATAAAAGAAAAAGTGATTTTTTTAAAGGCATAATTATATAAAATTTACAGTGATATGATCACAAAACAGTCTAATGTCTCAGTCTTGCTGAAAGGAAGGTTACATTGAAACAAATTTCCTTTAAAAGCAAAAAAAAAAAAAAAAAAAAAAGCAGAAGAGAGACGCCTTTTTTACAATCTGAGCCGACGGGGTTACCCAGTCTGCACCAGGCTTCGAAAACGGACAACGAAAAGCAGCAGCAAACCAAAGCTAGTAAGAGGAACATACCAGAACTTACCATGTAAGACAGTTTTTTGTTTGTTATCTAGAACATTCTGGCACTGATTCGTAACTGGCAACAGCCGTGAAACTCACAGAACGGGAAAGAGAGAGTCACTCAGAGAAGACTTGGATGTTTTAAAACATGAATGGTGTAACCAAATTTGACCACAAGAGGTCATTTTTACTTCATGCTTCTTTAAAGTGACTGTGTGTATTTTCCCTGGCGATACGGGGCGGTACACTGCAAGCAAGCAGTATTTATGTGTTTAAGTAAGACCTCACCAACAGATGGCCATTAGGGTAAAAAATGGTCAGATCATCAACCTCCAGCAAAATGACAAACAAATCAGACTCTTTCATCACTGACGAGTGAAGAGGTAAATGTGTAAAGCAATGTTTATGAATGGCAAACGTTTTGTAATCACTTGTTACAAATCAGTAAATGTGTTTTGTCCTCACAGGTTCCCATAGAAGGAAACATGGCGTAACCCAGAGACTTAGACGCGCTCCCATGTATTTTATGCCCGATTTTTATGGTTACGTCACGAAGCCGCCAATAGTTTTCTACAACTGGGCATCATTCAATTAGTCTTCAACATTTCAATGGATATTTCCAGAGATTAATGGTAAAAACTACACATTGTTACTTTAAGACTGCTATTTCAAAAAATGAACTTAAGAAATTCATTTATTTATTTGTTCATTCCAACAAAATAAGAAAGTCTTGTACACACAATAACACAAATAATCATACAACTTTGCAGTGATGTGTAAAAGTATAAGATCTGAAAGAGACATTTCTCAATGACATACCCTGGAAATGCACTCCATTTGCAATGTGGTTGCTCAAATGCGTCTGGATCACTCGATCACTTTGAGTCTTGAAATTGGGGCAGAGAGGACACTCAAACCCAGATGTTAGCAGGCTTTGCTTCAGGTCCGTATCATTCCTAATAACTGATTCATGCACCTAAACCAGAAGACAACAGATCACTTGGTAAATATGGGATTGAAATACAAGCTGACAGGCTGTACATTGATAATCCTTTATCTTTCTAAAGGTCAAAACTGTAGGAGGAACTTCAACATCCTGCGTCCAGACATTCATTAAACAGCCTAAAACATATTTTATTCAACCAATCTATATTCCTGTAATGTCTAAGTTGGCTGTTTTCTCTTGATATGTGCTGCCAAATTCTGCTTGTATAGAATAATATAGCAGTGAGGACACTTTACGTTGGTCAGTGGCACAGTCACTTCCTCCTCCTGAATCATGAGTTGGTCTGAGGTAGTAGCAGGAGTTGTCTGATCAAAATCTGTGACAGGTGTGGGGGTCTTGGGTAAAGCTGCTTTTGCATAAGAGTGGTCTGCTGTTTGCAAAGAAAAAGGATGCAAGTTAGTATGAGTGGTCTGTACTGACTGATAATACCACATGGGTCTCTGGTGTAGATGACTCACCAGATTCCACCAGTGTGGATTGGGTTGACTGATTTTCATTTGGACACACATTCAGATGTAATATCATATCTTCCTTACGAAAGATTGTGTCGTCACAAAAAGGACAATGGAAGTGGTCTGCAGATGAGTTGCACCTGCAGACGCAGAATTTGTCTGTAAAAGAAAAGTGACTTTTGTTAAACTGTTGCAATAGTTCAAAAATGACAAACGACAATACATTTAATACAAACAAAATATGAAGGAGGCCTTACACAATTAACTCATTCACTGCCATTGACGACTAAAGTCGTCATCTGCATTTTTTTACTGTTTGAGCGTCGGAACGAGCCCCCGCGCTGAGAGAACAAACATCTCAGCCCTGAAACCGATCTTCATCCGCATACATCACAGATCACATGATCAGGAAGCAACACATCCATGTGTTAGGAGATCGTTTTGGGCCGTTCCTGTAAAAAAAGTGAGGCGCGAACCGGAAAAGCGTCTGCCGATCACAATTCGACAACGGATTATGAAAGAACGGATAACGCTCGAAACACACGGACTCTTCCTGATGTAAGAGGTGAGTCTCCTCTTTGTTTTGGTTGTTTTGGCATCGACATCATGCTAGCGCGCAACGTTCTGGGACTCTTAAAAAAACAGTAAAAACGGTGAGAAACGCTGGCAGCGAAGGCCGTTAGTGATCAGGAAACGGCTGGCAGTGAGTGAGTTAAAAACTGCAGCTTTTTCATCAACATACCCTCAAAAATAACAGCATTTGCACTGTGGTTGCTCAAGTGGCTCTGGATCACTTCATCACTTTCCGTCTTGAAATGGGGGCAGAGAGGACACCCAAACCCAGATGGTAACAGGGTTCGCTCCAGGTATGTATCTTCCCTAATAACTGATTTATGCACCTGAACCAGAAGAAACCAGATCACTTGGTGAACATGGGTTTGTAATAAAAACTGACAATCCTTTACCTAACGGTCCAATATAGTAGGAGGAACTACAGCGCTCATCCTGTGTCCAGATATTCATTAAACATGCTAAAACATCTCGATTCAATCCCTCCTCTATATTGCTGTAATGTCTTGAAGTTGGACATGCTTTCTCTTGTAAAGAATGAAGGGGAAGTGACTTTACGTTGGTCAGTGGCGGAGTTCCTTCTCCCTCTTGAATGGTGGGTTGTTCTGAGGTGGTAGCAAGAGTTGTCTGATCAAAATCTGTGGCAGGTGTGGGGGTCTTGCATGAAGCTGTTTTTGTGTAGGAATGGTCTCCAGCTTGAGAAGACAGAGGATGCAAGTTAGTACGAGAGGTCTTCACTCACTGATATGTCATATAAGCTGCTTTCATAAGACACACACCGAGCCAACAAATCTTGCCGCCACAGTGTGTCTTCTGAAAGCGTTGGGCGACACAGTGAAGCAGGAAGGATGCAGTTTTCATGCTGCTAAGTTTTGTAGTAATATTATGGCAACGCCAATCTTATGAAGATCATGCCTTGGCACAACAGAGGCTGGTGTCATGATGACACGTGGAATGTCTGCCGAGCCCTTGTCGGCAACTATGTAGAAAATAAAAGTAAACACAGGCTAAGTTTCACTTTTGTAAGCAGAATCAGCCCAGATTGCAAACTGAAACGATGAAGAGCTCCGGGAGTTTATCTCTGTTAGAGCTGAAGCTCAGATCACCAGACAGTTCACAGGGACTGTGAGGGAAAACCACCTTTAGGAGCAGCTTCTGGAAAAATCTTAAGGATCACGGCTTCAATCACAATAAAAAGCAAGTTGTGTCTAATCTAAGAAAAGGCTGTGACGGTGCAGAGAACGCCCCTGCAGGCACTTTATACAGCCATTGTGTAATCTTTTGTGAAAAGCACGTGATCACGCTACATTACCGGCACAGTCAGATCACTTATGAATGATCAAAGGCTCCCTGATGTCGGCTTAGCTTTACGGCTAATTATCGGGATTGTTTAATGAAAGAAGCTATAGTCTTTTAAAGGATGGATCTCCGTTGTAGAGAACTTACAAGATTCCACCAGTGTGGGTTGGATCACATTACTCTTATCTGGACACGTGGTAAGATGGAACATCACGTCCTTGGTAGGTATTGTACTGTCACAAAAAGGACGATGGAAGTGGCCTCCAACTCTACTAGACAAGTCTGTAAACGAAAAGTGATTCATAAACAACTGCAAGAGTTAAAATGACTGAAGAAGGCCTCGTTAAACCAAATAAAATATGAAAGCTTTACAAAACTGCAATTTTATATGAATGTATAAGATCTGAAACAGGTATTTCTCATCAACATACCCTGGAATGGAACTGCATTTGCATTGTGGTTTCTCAAGACCTTCTGGATCACTTCATCACTTTCAGCCTTGAGCAGAGAGGACACCCAAACCCAGAGGAACCAGAAGACAACAGATCACTTAGTAAACATGAGCTTGTAATAAAAGCTGACAGGTTGTACATTGATGATCCTTTATCCAACCTTAAGGTCAAATATTGTAGGAGGAACTACATCTCTGTAGCCGAGCGACCTAGACCAAATTCTTGCTTTGCAAAGTTTGGTCTAGGAACGCTCCATTGGAACCACCTAGCAGCAGTCTGACTGGCCAATCGCAACTCTTTATAAGGGTTTCTAATCCATAGAGTGCTGTGATTGGTCCACAATGGTGAGCCAATCACAGCGCTCTATCCGCTTTGCGGTCTAATCAGGGCCCTCTAGTCATCTGGTGGGCGCAATGATGCAACAGAGTCAAACAAGATGGCGACAGCTCATTTGAAACAACTTTTACATCAATTTTGGACTATTTGGACTTGGGCTTTATTAGAATCAGGAGCAGAAATATGTATTTAAGTTCTTTTGTTACAAAACAGGATTTCTCCTTCAACAGCGTGGATGCCTGGTTTACCGGCATCCGTTGTGGTTGAGTATGTCATGTTGTTCATTGTCCAGTAGCATTCGGAGATCATTTGAAACACAAGGGTAGAACCCACCCCACGACCAAGAGCCGTCAATGGAGCGTTGCCAGACTAAATAATATATATTTTTTAGTCTGGTTTGTCAGGCTAACAGCTCTGAACTTGTGTCCACATATTTATTAAACAGACTAAAACCCTTTTATTCAATCCCTCCTATATATCGTTTTAATGTATTTAAATTGTGTTTTATCTTGTCATAGTCTGCCAAATTCTGTATAAAATAAGTGAGGACACTTTACCTTGGACAATGGTAGAGTTATTTCCTCCTCTTGAATCATGAGTGCGTCTGAGGTGGTAGCAGGAGTTGTCTGATTTAAAGCTGTGATGAGTGTGGGAGTTTGTGTGTAGGCATGATCTGCAGTTTGTGAGGACACCGAGTGGTCTTCACTCCCTGATGGTTCCAGAGGATCTATTAAAGGCTGCGTGAAAGGCTCTGGTGAAGCTTCCACCAGTGGGAATTGGACCACTGTACTTTTGTTTTGACATCTGATCAGATGTAATGCCATACTGTCCTTGTTAATTAGTGTCTTGTCACAAAAAAGACAATGAAAGTGGCCTCCAGCTCTACAAGGCAAATTGCACCTGCAGACTACGTTTTCTGTAAATAAAAAGAAAAAGTGATTTTTGTTAAAGGCATAATAATATAAAACTTACAGTGATGTGATCACAAAACAGTCTAATGTCTCAGTCTTGCTGAAAGGAAGGTTACATTGAAACAAATTTCCTTCACAGGCAAAAAAGAAAAGCAGAAGAGAGACGCCTTTTTTACAATCTGAGCCGACGGGGTTACCCAGTCTGCACCAGGCTTCGAAAACGGACAACGAAAAGCAGCAGCAAACCAAAGCTAGTAAGAGGAACATACCAGAACTTACCATGTAAGACTGTCTTTTGTTTGTTATCTAGAACATTCTGGCACTGATTCGTAACTGGCAACAGCCGTGAAACTCACAGAACGGGAAAGAGAGAGTCACTCAGAGAAGACTTGGATGTTTTAAAACATGAATGGTGTAACCAAATTTGACCACAAGAGGTCATTTTTACTTCATGCTTCTTTAAAGTGACTGTGTGTATTTTCCCTGGCGATACGGGGCGGTACACTGCAAGCAAGCAGTATTTATGAGTTTAAGTAAGACCTCACCAACAGATGGCCATTAGGGTAAAAAATGGTCAGATCATCAACCTCCAGCAAAATGACAAGCAAATCAGACTCTTTCATCACTGACGAGTGAAGAGGTAAATGTGTAAAGCAATGTTTATGAATGGCAAACGTTTTGTAATCACTTGTTACAAATCAGCAAATGTGTTTTGTCCTCACAGGCTCCCATAGAAGTAAACATGGCGTAACCCAGAGACTTAGACGCGCTCCCATGTATTTTATGCCCGATTTTTATGGTTACGTCACGAAGCCGCCAATAGTTTTCTACAACTGGGCATCATTCAATTAGTCTTCAACATTTCAATGGATATTTCCAGAGATTAATGGTAAAAACTACACATTGTTACTTTAAGACTGCTATTTCAAAAAATGAACTTAAGGAATTCATTTACAGGGAGTGCAGAATTATTAGGCAAGTTGTATTTTTGAGGAATAATTTTATTACTGAACAACAACCATGTTCTCAATGAACCCAGAAAACTCATCAATATCAAAGCTGAATGTTTTTGGAAGTAGTTTCTAGTTTTAGCTATTTTAGGGGGATATCTGTGTGTGCAGGTGAATATTACTGTGCATAATTATTAGGCAACTTAACCAAAAACAAATATATACCCATTTCAATTATTTATTTTTACCAGTGAAACCAATATAACATCTCCACATTCACAAATATACATTTCTGACATTCATAAACAATACAAAAACAAATCAGCGACCAGTATAGCCACCTTTCTTTGCAAGGACACTCAAAAGCCTGCCATCCATGGATTCTGTCAGTGTTTTGATCTGTTCACCATCAACATTGCATGCAGCAGCAACCACAGCGTCCCAGACTAGGGTTGTCACGGTATGAAAATTTAACCTCACGGTTATTGTGACCAAAATTATCACGGTTTTCGGTATTATCGCGGTATTTTTTAAACGGTGTTGCATATGTTCAGAAAGCATTGATAGTCCTGTTCTACACAAACTGAAATAGTTCTGAAAAGGTTTAACAGTGTTTATTAAACCTAAAATAACACAAAGCCTTAGCAAAAGTGCAACTTTTCACAAGTAAAGGAACAAATAGCTTCTTTTTCTGGAATATGTTACAATAGTCAGTGCAGGTTTAAATTATACAAATCCAAACATTCGAAACATAAACAATATGTAAACAAATCAAAGAAACACCACTTGTTTTCTCATATACTTGTTTTCTTCATTATCAAAATGAAAATCTAAAACTCCAGTCCACACTTGACTTGAGCGCTGTACAAGTCAACCTTAAAAAATATGTATTTAAAATAAATAGCCACTTTAAACAAATTACTAAAATAACTACTACACTATGTAATCAAATCCAAATGTTCAAGTATAAATGGCATTGAATAAGTAAACAAATCAATGACAAGGAACTAATTGTATATTTCTCTTCATCATCAACAAATAAGATGCTTCATCCAGCAACAGGGTGTCCGTGACACGGTTTAAATGCTGGCAGAGGACGCTGCGGCTGCAGTATATAGTGACTCGTTGCATTCTCCCTCAACCAAAAGTCCTCGCGTCATGCATTTAAGCTAAAATGCTCATGTTGACTTACCTTGCACTGGCTGTAGAGACGTGGGTGATCGTCACTCAGATGAGCCATTAGATTCGAAGTGTTGCTGCCTTTTGCAGACACTTGTTTCCTGCACGTTCTGCAAACGGGATAGCAGTCTTCTATTAACTGTCCCTCAGCATTTTTCAGAAATCCAAAATATGCCCATACTTCCGATTTAGTCTTCTTTGAGGGCTGATGGATGTCCTGGGCGCTGCCGTCTCCTCCTTCGGCCATTATTTCAGCTTCAAAGTTTTGGTGCCGTTGCAAACTAAAAAGTGCGCGCCGCGGGAACTTCAGCTGAAGCGACGGTGGCTGGTAAGGGTCACCGCGCTGAAACCGCGGCCACGGTAAACCCACCGAGATAATATAGTTTTTTAAAAACTGGACGGTTATTTTTATTGTCAACTTTTTTACCGGGGTTTACCGCTATACCGGTTACCGTGACAACCCTATCCCAGACACTGTTCAGAGAGGTGTACTGTTTTCCCTCCTTGTAAATCTCACATTTGATGATAGACCACAGGTTCTCAATGTGGTTCAGATCAGGTGAACAAGGAGGTCATGTCATTAGTTTTTCTTCTTTTATACCCTTTCTTGCCAGCCACGCTGTGGAGTACTTGGACGCGTGTGATGGAGCATTGTCCTGCATGAAAATCATGTTTTTCTTGAAGGATGCAGACTTCTTCCTGTACCACTGCTTGAAGAAGGTGTCTTCCAGAAACTGGCAGTAGGACTGGGAGTTGAGCTTGACTCCATCCTCAACCTGAAAAGGCCCCACAAGCTCATCTTTGATGATACCAGCCCAAACCAGTACTCCACCTCCACCTTGCTGGCGTCTGAGTGGGACTGGAGCTCTCTGCCCTTTACCAATCCAGCCACGGGCCCATCCATCTGGCCCATCAAGACTCACTCTCATTTCATCAGTCCATAAAACCTTAGAAAAATCAGTCTTGAGATATTTCTTGGCCCAGTCTTGACGTTTCAGCTTGTGCGTCTTGTTCAGTGGTGGTCGTCTTTCAGCCTTTCTTACCTTGGCCATGTCTCTGAGTATTGCACACCTTGTGCTTTTGGGCACTCCAGTGATGTTGCAGCTCTGAAATATGGCCAAACTGCTGGCAAGTGGCATCTTGGCAGCTGCACGCTTGACTTTTCTCAGTTCATGAGCAGTTATTTTGCGTCTTGGTTTGTCCACACGCTTCTTGCGGCCCTGTTGACTATTTTGAATGAAACGCTTGATTGTTCGATGATCACGCTTCAGAAGCTTTGCAATTTTCGGACTGCTGCATCCCTCTGCAAGATATCTCACTATTTTTGACCTTTCTGAGCCTGTCAAGTCCTTCTTTTGACCATTTTGCCAAAGGAAAGGAAGTTGCCTAATAATTATGCACACCTGATATAGGGTGTTGATGTCATTAGACCACACCCCTTCTCATTACAGAGATGCACATCACCTAATATGCTTCATTGGTAGTCGGCTTTCGAGCCTATACAGCTTGGAGTAAGACAACATGCAGGAAGAGGATTTAAAGCCAAAGTTGTGTAAGGTATTTCACTGCATTTCGTACTGTGTATGTGACAAATAAGAATTTGAAGAGGATGATGTGGACAAAATACCCATTTGCCTAATAATTCTGCACTCCCTGTGTTTATTCATTCATTCCAACACAATAAGAAAGTCTTGTACACACAATAACACAAATAATCATACAACTTTGCAGTGATGTGTAAAAGTATAAGATCTGAAAGAGACATTTCTCAATGACATACCCTGGAAATGCACTCCATTTGCAATGTGGTTGCTCAAATGCGTCTGGATCACTCGATCACTTTGAGTCTTGAAATCGGGGCAGAGAGGACACTCAAACCCAGATGTTAGCAGGCTTTGCTTCAGGTCCGTATCATTCCTAATAACTGATTCATGCACCTAAACCAGAAGACAACAGATCACTTGGTAAATATGGGATTGAAATACAAGCTGACAGGCTGTACATTGATAATCCTTTATTTTTCTAAAGCAGTGTTTTCTAACCCTGATCCTCAGGGCGTACTGACCTCAATGTTTTCCATGTCTCTGCTTTATCGCACCTGATTTACCATGCCGCCTCAGGACATCAAGAGCTGCAGATGCCTGTTGATCACTCATTCATTTAAGTCAGGGAAACACTGGCGTTTAAAAGGGAAACATGGAAAACATGCAGGACAGTGTGCCTTGAGGACCAGGGTTAGTTAAAACTGATCTAAAGGTCAAAACTGTAGGAGGAACTTCAACATCCTGTGTCCAGACATTCATTAAACAGCCTAAAACATATTTTATTCAAACAATCTATATTCCTGTAATGTCTAAGTTGGCTGTTTTCTCTTGATATGTGCTGCCAAATTCTGCTTGTATAGAATAATATAGCAGTGAGGACACTTTACGTTGGTCAGTGGCACAGTCACTTCCTCCTCCTGAATCATGAGTTGGTCTGAGGTAGTAGCAGGAGTTGTCTGATCAAAATCTGTGACAGGTGTGGGGGTCTTGGGTAAAGCTGCTTTTGCATAAGAGTGGTCTGCTGTTTGCAAAGAAAAAGGATGCAAGTTAGTATGAGTGGTCTGTACTGACTGATAATACCACATGGGTCTCTGGTGTAGATGACTCACCAGATTCCACCAATGTGGATTGGGTTGACTTATTTTTATTTGGACACACATTCAGATGTAATATCATATCTTCCTTACGAATGATTGTGTCGTCACAAAAAGGACAATGGAAGTGGTCTGCAGATGAGTTGCACCTGCAGACGCAGAATTTGTCTGTAAAAGAAAAGTGACTTTTGTTAACCCTTTAAGCGCCAAAGTGACAATATTGTGACAAGCGTCATTCCTGATTTTAACAAGCCACAGATATGATATGATCCTTCGTGAAGTTACTACTTTAAACTAGAAGATAGTGGAGATGTGTAACTTCAGGCTGAGCAACACTTATAGGTGTGTTAATATTGTAGTTTGAAAACCGCCTCCCACGGCACAAAGAGGGTGAATATTAGAAGGATAAAACTTATTGCTGGCAGGTCTGGTGTGGTGGTGCTGCACGGGAGTAAGGTGTATGAAGCTTCAAACGTTGGGTTTGAAGTTTGTTTCACCATGTGATGGTAAATGATGGTAAAAACACTGCTAATGTGACAAATGTAAAAAAAGGCAGTAAAAAGCAATAGATACATTACATATGGATGTCAAAGTGTACCACATAAACAAATAAATATTATTTTACTTGGATCAAATGATCATTACATTCAAGGGAAGGACATCCCTGACGCTGTACAAGCCTAAAAACCAGACAAAAACGGCTAAAAAGTCTTTGTCCTTGAGTGAGGCCAATATAAATATCAAAAAATACTAATATCAATTCTTGGTAGTAATAATACAGCAATGCCAAATTTGTAAATGAAGTTCATGCCTTGGCACAACAGAAGTTGGTGTCATGATGATGTGTGGAATGTCCGCCAAGCTCTTGTTGGCAACTATATGGAAAATAAAAGTAAACGCAGGATAAGTTTCACTTTTGTTAACAGAATCAGCCGAGATCGCAAACCGGAACGATGCAGAGCTCCGGGAGCTTCTCTCTGTTAGAGATGAAGCTCAGATCACTAGACAGATCACGGGAACTGTGATGGTCAACCACCTTTAGGAGCAGCTTCTGGAAAAAACTTGCAGCTTCAATTAAAATAAAAATCCAGTTGTGTCACGCAGAGAACGCTCCCACACCCACTTTATACAGCCATTGTGTATAAAGTGAAAAGCACATGATCACGCCACATTACCGGCACAGTCCGACCACTTATAAACAACTAAAGGCTCCCTGATGTCGGCTTAGCTTGGCGGCATTGTTTTATGAAAGAAGCTATAGTCTTTTAAAGGGTGGATCTCTGGTGTAGAGAACTTACAAGATTCCACCAGTGTGGGTTGGATCACATTACTTTTATCTGGACACGTGGTAAGATGGAACATCAAGTCCTTGGTAGTTATTGTACTGTCACAAAAAGAAGGATGGAAGTGGCCTCCAACTCTACTAGACAAGTCTGTAAAAGAAAATCGATTCATGGTAAAACAACGGCAATAGTTCTAAAAAGACTGAAGAAGGCCTCTTTAATCCAAATAAAATTTGAAAGCCTAACACGATTTAAAACTGCAATTATATATGAATGTATAAGATCTGAAACAGGTATTTATCATCAACATACCCTGGAAATGAACTGCATTTGCATTGTGGTTTCTCAAGAGTTTCTGGATCACTTCATCACTTTCAGCCTTGAGCAGAGAGGACACCCAAACCCAGATGATCCAGAAGACAACAGATCACTTAGTAAACATGGGCTTGTAATAAAAACTCGCAGGCATTAAAAATCCTTTATCTACTTAAAGGTCAAACATAGTAGGAGGAACTACAGCTCTCAACTTGTGTCCACATTTTATTAAACAGACTAAAACATTTTTTTAATAAATCCCTCCTCTATATCACTTTAATACCTTAAAATGGCCTGTTTTATCTTGCTACAGTCTGCCAAATTCTGCTTGTATAAAGGACACGTTTACCTTGGTCAGTGGCAGAATTACTTCTCTCTCTTGAATTGTGGGTTTTTCTGAGGTGGTAGCAGTTGTCTGATCAAAATCCGTGGCAGGTGTCAGGGTCTTTGGTGATGCTGCTTGCCGGTAGGAGTGGTCTGCAGCTTATGAAGACACCGGATGCAAGTATGAGTCTTCTTCGCTCACTGATAATACCACAGTCTTTTAAATGGAGGGTCTCTGGTATAGATGACTTACAAGAATTCTCCAGTGTGGGTTGGATCACGTTACTTTTGTTTGGACAAGTGGTAAGATGGAATGTCATATCTTTCTTTTTAGTTACTGTCCCACCACAAAAAGGACAATGGAAGTGGCCTTCAAAATGACAGAACAATTTGCACCGGCAGATGCAGAATTTGTCTGCAAAAGAAAAATTATTTGTTAAAATTATTGCAATAGTTACAAAAATGACTGAAGAAGGTATACTTAATCCAAACAAAACATAAAAGCCAAACACACAACAATACCTCACTTTATACTGCAGTTACATATAAAAGTATAAAATCAACATACCCTGGAAAATAATAGCATTTGTATTGTGGTTCCTCAAATGCCTCTGGATCACTTCATCACTTTCTGTCTGGAAATTGGGGCAGAGAGGACACCCAAACCCAGATGATAACAGGGTTCGCTTCAGGTATGCATCTTTCCTAATAATTGATTTATGCACCTGAACCAGAAGACAACAGATGAGTTACTCAACGTGGGTTTGTAATAAAACTGACAGGCTGTACATTGATAATCTTGTATCTATCTAAAGGACACATATACAGGTGCTGGTCATACAATTAGAATGACATGACAAAGTTTATTTATTTCAGTATTTCCACTCAAAAAGTGAAACGTATATAATATTTTCATCTATTACACACAGTTTGATACATTTCAAATGTTTATTTATTTTAATGTTGATGATTATAACTGACAACTATTGAAAGTCCCAAATTCAGTATCTCAGAAAATTAGAATATCAATTATACCAATTGTTGCAATACCAATGCAAAAAACAAACAAACAAAAAAAGGATTTTTAGAAATGTTGGCCAACTGAAAATTGTGAACATGAAAAGTATGAGCATGTACAGCACTTTACTGCAGAAGTGCGACGTGACATAGCATAGATCAGTCTGTGACACTGTTCAGATTTTGAACCCATGTGGCTCTGATAGTGGCTTTTAGCTCTTCTGGATTGCTAGGTCTGGCATAATGCATCTTCCTCTTCACAACACACCATAGATTCTCTATGGGGTTAAGGTCAGGAGAGTTTGCAGGCCAACCAAGAACAGGGATACCATGGTCCTTAAACCAGGAAGTGGTAGCTTTGGCATTGTGTGCAGGTGCCAAGTTCTGTTGGAAAATGAAATCTGCATCTTCATAAAGTTGGTCAGCAGAAGGAAGCATGAAGTGCTCTAAAACGTCCTGTTAAATGGCTGCATCAACCTTGGACCTTGGAAAGCACAATGAACCCACACCAGCAGATGGCATTTCTCCCCAAACCATCACTGACTGTGGAAACTTTGCACTAGACATCAACCTCTCTTCCTCCAGACTCTTATTTCCAAAGGAAATTCAACATTTACTTTCATCAGAAAACATAACTTTGGACCACTCAGCAACAGTTCACTTCTTTTTTTCTTTAACCCAGGTGAGACGCTTCTTAGTCAAGAGTGACTTGACACAAGGAATGCAACAGCTAAACCAATTTCTTGCATAAAACTGTGCGTAGTGGTTCTTGAAGCACTGACTCTAGCTGCAGTCCACTCTTTGTGAATCTCCCCCACATTTCTGAATGGGTTTTGTTTCATGGTTCTCTCCAGGGTGTGGTTATCCCTATTGCTTGTACACTTTTTTCTATCACATCTTGTTCTTCCCTTCATCTTTCAATTAATGTGCTTAGACATTGAGTTCTGTGAACAGCCACCCTCTTTAGCAATGACCTCTTCTGTCTCGTCTTCCTTGTGCAAGGTGTCAATGGTCGTCTTGTAGACAACTGTCAAGTCAGCAGTCTTCCCCATGCTTGTGTAGCCTACAGAACTAGACTGAGGCCCTGTCCACACGTAGCCGGGGATCTGCCAAAACGTAGATATTTTTCTACGTTTTGGACTGTCATCCACACGAAAACTGAGTTTTTTCACACGAAAACTGATCTTTTTAAAAACTCCGGCCAAAGTGAAGATCTGCGTTTTCTCCGTTTTGGGTGTCTGCGTGTGGACAGACAAAACCGGAGTATTAAGGTCCGCAACGTCACTTTCCGCAACGAAAAATGCTGACATCACGTGTGCAACCTGTGTTTACGCTAGCCGACAGCATGGATGCCCTCAGAGCTGCGCTCGCTTTATCAATTGTCCAAGCGCTTTTTGCTTGTTTGTTTTTGCAAGCGGAAGTACTGCTCCTTGCGGAAGGCCACAGACGAAGGACGAGGTTAAGAACGGGGGAAGTACTGCCGCCTACAGGTCTGGCATGTCCTTAACAACGTATTTATCTGGGTACGTGTGGACAGTTTCTTTTTAAAACGAGGTTGTGTGGATGCAAGTTTTTGGAGGGGCGGATATTCGTTTTTAAAAAAAAACCCGGCTACGTGTGGACTAGGCCTGTGAGACCATTTAAACACTTTTGCAGGTGTTTTGGGTCAATTAGCTGATTAGGGTGTGGCACCACGTGTCTTCAGTATATAGAACCTCTTTACAATATTATTCTGAGACACTGAATTTGGGATTTCCATTAGTTGTCAGTTATAATCATCAAAATAATAGAAATAAACATTTGAAATATAGCAGTTTGTGTGTAATGAATAAACATAATATACAAGATTCACTTTTGAATAGAATTCCTGAAATAAATCAACTTTGTCATTGTTATTCTAATTTTATGACCAGCACCTGTAGCAGGATGAACTTCAGCTCTCAACTTGTATCCACATATTTATTAAACAGGCTAAAACTGTTAATCCGTCCTCTATCATGATGTAATGTCTATGTTAGCTTTGTTTTCTCTTGATATGTACTGCCAAATTCAGTTTCTATAAAATTGTTGGGCAGTGAGTATAGTTTACATGGGTCAATGGGGGAGTCTTCAGCCTGGTTTATGCTTCTCCGTCAGCTCCGCAAGGGACAGACATGCACGGATTGACGGAAGCATTTTGCTCTTTTACTTCTCCGTCTCCTGGAGAGTGTTGCAAAGCAATTGCCTGGCAGGACCACAGAGGGTGTAGCGCTGTTCTGTGGTATCCTGTCATGCCCAAGATTGTTTGTTTATATTGTGTTTTTTGTGTATATAAGAGACTTTAAACACGGACAAATTTGTCTCTCATTCTCCCACCTCTTCACGAGCTCCCCACCTCTAAACCCACGTTTCCTGTCATTTCCGTCCACAAATAAAATGCTTGCTGCGCATCTTTTCACTCCTCCAGTCACGGGAGGATGAAACTTTCATATTTTAAGAGTTTTTTCGCGAGGTATTCTTCAAGCTTCTCCGTGTCTGCCGCTAGTTAAACTCGACTCTCTTTGCAATGGCGGCGCTGTAAACAACAGTGGCGTTCTGACCAATCACAAGCTTGCGTAATCCGTTTCGTTTGACGGATGTTTAAAAAAGTGGGCTCGACTCCGTACGTACTTGCGTGCCTGCCGGGGCCCTACGCAAGGACGGATAATGGCGTTGCGTGTCTCCGCACTGACGCAGACGGAGAAGCATAAATCAGGCTTAAGTCACCCTCATCTACTTCTGGTCCATGGGGTTCCTACTGTCAAAAAACATGAATGAGAGTCTACGAATCAATACAAGTTACTTTCTGATCCTGTTTGATATGTGACGTGAAGTTCGCATATGATGTCTGCGATTTTTAAAAACACATTTTGATGCCAATAATGAGCTTACTTTTAATAGGTGGCAAAAGTGACTTTAGGTTTTGTGGATTAAAACTGTTCCTTTCACAAAATTGACTTCAAACTAGATAAGAAAATTGGCTGGGTTCAGCCAGGATGAAAGAAGGTGCATTAAATAGTTTAGAAAGCCACAATAAATCTGGTCAAGTGGAAGTGGCAGCTACGCTGGAGGAGAAGAAATTCTGCCGTGACATCATTTATGGGAATTCTGATTTGTAGTCTTTGTAATTACAAATTTTTACAAGCAAATAAATCTTTGGGTTACCCTTGTTACCGCCATTCTGTGTGTAACAAAGTTAGACAATCACATTAGATCAGTTAAGCTGGGAAGAGTAGAGCACCCTGTCCCAGCAACATTTTGAAACAGTAATCCATGCCTTTGTTACGACGCGGCTGGACTACTGTAACGGCCTGTCTGCAGGAATAAGTGACACCTATATCTCTCAGCTACAGAGTACAGAATGCAGCTGCCTGCCTCTTAACAGGAACAAAAAGGTTTGATCACATCTCCCCCGTTCTGGCTAAATTGCACTGGCTGCCTGTGCCTTTTAGGATTAGGTTTAAAATCCTTTTATTTGCTTTTAAATCTCTTAATGGCCTTGCCCTGCCTCACCCGTGGAAGCTGCTACACCCATGCATCCCCTCACGTCCCCTCAGGTCAGCTGATCAGCTGCTCCTGACTGTTCCAAAAACAATACGGAAGCTCAGAGGAGGTGGGGCCTTTGCTGTAGCCGCTCATACACTGTGGAATTTGCTTCCTTTAAACATCAAACAGACCTCATCACTGTCTGATTTTAACCTCTTCTCTGGCCTTTGACACCTTCTGAGATGTTGACTTTGAAGTTTGGTACATGTGATTTAAGCGGACCAGATAACTTATATCCCGGTTCACTTACATTCTTTTTTTGACAGGGGACCCATGAGCTGACTGGAAGAGAAGGAGACTTGGGTTCTCTATGAATCAGTTTCTTCTTCCTTTTGAATCGTAGGTTGGTCTAAGGTGGTAGTGGAAGATGGCCCAATCTCAATATTCGCACTGCACCCTACAGTCCTCAGCAAAGCGCACTCAGAGGAAGTGCTCAGTAAGGCTTCTTCTCAAAATTCCCACACCGCAATGGATTGTGGGTTCACCCAAGCGCGCATCGATGCAGGCTTACAGTGAAATGCGGCGCAAGGGTGCAAAAGAGGCGTGGTCAACTTCCCTGGATAAGATTGCGAAATTGAAGGGTGCAAGGGTGGAAATGCGAGTATTGGGATTGGGCTTAAGCCTGACCAAAATCTGTGGCAAGTGTTAGGTTCTTGGGTGACGATGTTTGTGGGTCAGAAGTTTGTAAGGACACAGATGGTGAAGTATGAGTGGTCTTCACTTACTGGTGATAGATCCTCTTTTAAAGACTGGGTTTCTGTTGAAGATGGCTCACAACATTTCTCCAGTGTGGGTTGGATCACATTACTTGATCCAAACAACATATAAAAACCTTATACACACACAATAACACATATATCAGTGTAAATTTGCAGTTACATGTTAAATTATAAGATCAGAAACAGATATGCGTCACCAACATACCCTTGAAAAGAACCTCATTTGCATTGTGGTTTCTCAAATGCCTCTGGTTCACTTCATGGGGCGAGGTCTCTGGTGAAGGTGACTTACAAGAGTCCACCAGAGAAGGCTGAATCATTTTACATTCATTTGGACACACATACAGATGTGACACCATATCGTCTTTACGCATAATAGTGCCGTCACAAAAAGGACAATGGAAGTGGCCTCCAGCCCTGCAGGATAAGTTGCACCTGCAGATGCAGAATTTGTCTAAAAGAAAGGTGATTCATTTTAAATTTATTGCAATATTTCAAAAATGACTTAAGATGCTATGTTTAATTGAAATAAAAGCCTTACACGATTTAAAAAAGAAGTTAAATATAAAAGTATAGGATCTGAAACAGATGTTTCTCATCAACATACCCTGGAAAATAACAGCATTTGCACTGTGGTTGCTCAAGTGCCTCTGGATCACTTCATCACTTTCTGTCTTGAAATTGGGGCAGAGAGGACACCCGAACCCAGACGACAATAAGGTTCGCTTCAGGTAAGCATCTTTCCTAATAATTGATTTATGCATCTGAACCAGAAGACAGCAGATCATTTAATGAACATGGGTATGTAATATAAACCAACAGGCATTTCTAATCCTTTCCCCATCTAAAAGGTGAAATACAGTAGTAGGAACTACAGCTCTCATATGTATTTTCTTAACTTCATGTCAATCTGCACACCTTGTATGGAAAAAACAGACTCCTTGCGGAAACTTTCCGAACCCCTGCACCTGGATCTACACCAAAACACTTCCTCTAAAATTTTCCAAACATGTTTTGTTGCCTTTAAAAAAAAAGAGGCTAATTTGCACCCTCTGCTGGCAATAAAGAGAACAACACTTTGTTTCCCAACAGAAATTAAGGGAAGATGGGAAGTTGCTGCCCTCCAGTGTCTGAAAGGTGTTACTGCACTGGAGTTCGTTTTAGCCGTTAAAAATATATATATTTTAGCCTCCTTCTCTTAAAAGAGACAATCAGTAGTTTTTACCTTTAGTCTCTGGAAATATCCATCAAAACATTGGAAATGAATAAAATGATGACCAGTTGTTGAAAAATATCGGCGGCTTCTTAGCATATAACCATAAAATTCCGGTCTAAAGTACATAAGGTGTGGGTCTAGCCTCTTTGGGGAATGCCATGCTTCCTTCTGGCTAGCTTGAGGTCCTGCGCCTGTCGACGACGTCACACCAGATCACTGTTTGAACATACAACTTTTGGAAGTAATGTTACCTCGTTCAAAAACATGTAGTAAAGACAAATTTAATAACAAAACTGCTAAACTTTTTGCAAAACATACATAAAACTGATTTGAAAATGAGATGCAATATATTTTGGTCAAGCGGAATTGTTGTAGTATGATGACGTCATTGGCAGGTGCAAGCCCCCAAGAAGATCTGGAAAGTACAGCGCCTGAAAACAATAATTGGCATTGGAATACCTTTCCTTCTAATGGAATAATATGAAGAACCACCACAGTCTGAGGAGCCATGCTAAGGTTGCATTCTTTCTACTCCACAGGTAACATTTACTGTAATGTTTTTTTAAGGAGTGACAGTCAGGAATATGTGGTGTAAAACTAACCGAATTGCGCGTATGTACTGCCCTCTACTCTCGTCGTCTCTCTCGTCGCCCTCTAGTGGCAGGAAATTACACACTGCAACTTTAATGAAGCTTTAAAAGAATATTAATCTTTCTGTTAATCCTCTTGGGAATATTAATATTATGGAGGAGAAAGAGGAGGAAAAGGATAAGAACTAACAGGATTTATGAAGTTAAAAAAACTGGATTTATAAAATAAATAAAAATATATATATTTGTAGAAAAACTTCCTCAAATAGTTTTCCAAACACTATATTTAGTTGCATTATTTGGTTCTTCTCTTAACACAGAAAAGGGTTGTTTGATCTTTTTTTTGCAAACTATGTTTAGTTGAATTTATATTTTGGGGGAACTTGCGCCCTCTGCTGGCTATAAACAGAACAACACCCTGGGTTCCAACAGCATTTAGAAAAAGAGAAGATGGGGGTTGCTGCCCTCCAGTGTCAGAAAGGTGTTACTGCACCATAATTCATTTTAGAAGACAATATTTTTGCCTCCTTCTCTTAATAATGAAATTCTTGATATTTCTATTATTCCTCGAGGGAATAATAATAATATGGAGGAGAAGGAAATGGATTTGTAAGGTAAAGGACTTCCTTAATAGAAAACAAATGTGCTACTCCAGCTTTAACTCTCCTAAAACGCCCCCCAAAGTCACAAGCACATTAAAATACGCGTGCGCTATCAATGGACAAATGTTTCAGCCATATTGAATAAAGCATTAACAACAAAAAAAACGCGCTAAGTTTCTGACTACAGTTACCTTCTTAAGCTAACTTTAGCTCGAGCTTTTGAGAGAGGAACTCATGTCACCTCCAACTCTTTGATACGCCATATTTGCAAATTTCAAATGTTACGTTGAGAATAATTTTAACATTATTTCACTTACTTTTGAATGATTCGGATAACGGAAGAGAGCCCAAGAGGTCCTTGACGATGCAGATCGCGTAAACAGCTCTAATAACTCTTTCCCGGAAGCTACGTCTCATCCAAACAGGAAGCTCTTCAAAAGAGTTGACCTGGAAGCGTCGTTTGGAATTCTAGGATGTCCAAGGAAGATCCCGCCTTTCTCGTCTCTGATTGGCTAGAAAGGCTCTACGACGATTGGCTATTTCATTTAACAGCAAACTGGCTGTCCTCGCTAAGTGCTGGTGCTGACTGTCCATCTGCCACTAGCAGAAAGCTGCTTTGGGGAGTTTAGTAAAGAAAATGTGAACTTAGCGCTATAATAAACATTCGGTCCTGGTTTGCAAAATGTTTTATGTTTCATAAAAACATCTGAGAAACGTAAAATGTGAATTTTAAATCTTGTTGCATTTGTTGGATTTACTTTATATCTCTTGGCTCTGAAACATTAGAGTACATAGGATAAACATATGTGCATCACCTGGGTATGACATTTAATCAAACTGCCCTATTCTGCCAAGCTGTGTGCATCAGGTCTGTTTCTTCTCTAATGACAACTGGTGATAGGTCTAAATCATAATCAGCTTTAACTTAATATTTGATTAAGTGATATACATTTAATCTGATGATGAGAGATATGCTCTAACTTGTAAACAGCCTTAACCTATTAAAGCAGCCGGATAGTCTAATCATGAAGTAAGAAGATAACCCCAATAGAGCCAACAGACATAAAGTCAGTGATCCAAAAATTATTACAGGTTCACATTTGATGTTTTTCAGGTTCTTTAATGAAAGAAACTGAACCTGGTTTGTTGCTAAACAGCTCGATGTTTATTATAGCGATGAGTTCACATTTTCTTCAAAAAAATCCTTAAGATCTGGCTGTAAACATAAAAACCTGCAGCAAGTGAAAACTGTTTCCTCTTACGCCAATCGTAGTAGAGCCCTTCCAGCCAATCAGAGGCGAGAAAGGCGGGACCTTCCTTGGGCATCCTAGAATACCAATTGACATGGCACTGGTAAAAGATTTAGCACTAAAGAGGAATTAGGCAAGGGCGTGGAAGCTCTCCGCTGTTATTCATAATGTTTGTGGAGATGCTCGCAATTCTAATTAAAAACAGCAATGTTGCCGGAATTGAAATTGTGGATAATTCTTTAATAATTAGTCAACTTGCAGATGACACTACTCTTTTCTTAAAAAATGAACATCAGATTCCCCTGGTAAAACAAATAATCACTACATTCTCAAAAGCCTCAGGCTTAAAATTAAATTTAAATAAATGTGAATTATTGGCGTTAAAGGAATGTCATTCACAATTTTTTGTACGATATACAGGCGAAGAAGGAGGTAAAATATTTGGGCATCACAATTTCAAAAGATCACAAAGTCTTAGAAAAAGTAAATATTTCAGATAATGTTGACAAATGTAAGACAATCTTAAATAAGTGGTTACAAAGAGACATCACAATTTTTGGAAGAATATTATTAACCAAAATGTTAGATTTATGTATCCAGCTTATTCTTTATCAATATCAAATACAGTTATTAAAACAATTAATAGCTTAAACTTGAATTTTATTTGGAGGAATAAATGCCATTATATATCTAAAGATTATTTGGTTAAACCATACATTGAAGGTGGTGGAAACGCAATTGACTTTGATGTAATGAATGGTGTTTTGAAACTTAAATGGTTAAAATCCTTCTTAAATAATCCACACTCCATCTGTTTTTTTATACCAAGTAGGGTCTTTAACACACTGGGGGGTATCGATTTTCTTCTAAAATGTGACTTTGAAATGACTAGTCTACCTATTAAACTCTCTGCTTTTCATAAACAGGTCCTTCTTTATTGGGAAATGTTATTTAGACATAACTTCACTCCACATAATAGCCCAATTTGGAACAATAGATGTATGCTAATGAACAGAAAATCTATTTTTATCCAAGATTGGTTATCAAAAGGTGTTTGGGCAATTGCCCATTTTGTAGATAAAGAAGGACATGTTCTAGAACATCAAGATTTTTGTTTAATATCCAATGTTCTAAAAATAAATTTAATCGGGTTATAAGATCAATTCCACTGTCACTTAAAAACATAGTTGTAAATGATATAATATATTCTGACATCTCCCCCAGGTTAAGACAACTATATATAGATGCTATTCGATTTTGTGATGTTAAATGCAATAATACGTTTCTAAGATCTTCATTAAGGAGTCTTTATTATCCAAATTTACTTAGATGTAATTACATATTAAAAGATTTCCAAAGGGAAGAAACTGAAAAAATAAGAAGTGATTATATCTTCCCTATCCCTCCTAAAGGGAAAGAAATCCAATTTAAAATTTTGAATAAAATTTACCCAACAAATAGACTCCTTGGGGATAGATTCAATATAGAAGCGGGTAATTGTGTATTTTGCGAAACAGAAGAGGAGGACTTAGACCATCTATTTATTTTTTTGTGTGCAATTTTATACAAATATTTTGGTTAGATTTTCATGCCTGGCTTTGTTCCAGTGGGATTCAAATTACCCCATTTACCTTAAATATGATCATGTTTGAAGTGTTTTTGAAAGAAAAGAAAGTTAATTATGGTGTTAATGTGTTATTAATTTTGTGCAAACAATTTATACATAAATGTCGATTTTTTTAGACCAAACCAACACTATCTTATTGGAAAAACGACTTAAAATTATTGGTTAAATCTTTGATTTTAGTTAAAAAGAAAAAGGCTGATTTTTTTATTTCCTTTGTAGAAGATTTTGAGTTAGTAAGTTAATAATAATAATAATAATCTGTTAATTATGACCCCACCTTTAGATTTTCTTTTTTTCCCTATACATGAAAGTGTTTAATATGTAAGGAATTATTGTTCTCTGAATATGTAATGTAAGGTGCATTTTGATTGCATGTTATCTTTTCTAAAAAAAAAAAAAAAAAAAAAAAAAAAAAGAATACGACGTGACCCGGAACTTTTGCAGGTTGTTTGTTTCAACCCGGAGTCATTAGGCGCCGTACCTAAAACGTGTGTGTTGACAATCATCGTGGAAATTGACAGTTATTTTTTTCCCCCACGAATATAAACTATTTTAACGTTGTAACCTGTTATTTAAAAGGAGCAAACCCGCTCTGACGTTACCGACGCTCCACCATGAAGATTAAACGACAGAAACAAGCCAAGAAAACGATTAGCTTCTACAAATACAACTTCAACTTCAGGGAGCCGTTTCAGCTCCTGATCGACGGAACCTTCTGTCAGGCGGCGCTGAAGAACAAGATTCAGATTAAAGAGCAGATGCCGAAGTACCTGATGGGGGAGGTGCAGCTGTGCACCACAAAGTGAGTACGAAGACGGAGTGATTATGCGTCAACACGTTTAATCAAATCACTTTTATTGTCATGTCACTTGTGCAGGTACACTGGTACAGTACATGCGAGTGAAATTCTTGTGTGCGAGCTTCACAGCAACAGCGTTGTGCAAAAATACAGTAACGTAAAAACAAGCAAAATATAAAAATGGCTAATCTAAGTAATAATATGTATAGTATGTAAGGTATACACGTTACTGAATGTGTGTACTAAGTATGTTTTCCTACGTGTGTGCGTGTGAGTGTGTGTATAGTGTGTATATGCATGTTTTACGAATGAACAAAGTAAACAATAAGATAAGAGATATAAAATGTACAGAGGTTGGTATGTGCAAAACAGTGGCATTAATGTACAGTATGGAGTGTGTAATGCTGGAGTTTCAGTAGTGAGGGTGAGGTGTCTGTGAAGTGTTCAGCAGTCTGATGGCCTGATGGAAAAAGCTGTCTCTCAGTCTGCTGGGATGGTCTCCTTCCTGATGGAAGTAGTCTGAACAGTTTATGGCTGGGGTGACTTGAGTCCTTAGCCCCATTCCCACCTGTACCGGGTCGGCCCGGGCCGGGTAGCGTAGGTTGTTTACATATCTGGGTGGCCTGGAATTTTCCCGGGCCAACCAAGGCTCATTCTCGGCCCTCTTCCCGAGGGGTACTGCTTCAGGCCGACCAGGGCCAACACACCCACTGCTGACAGCAAATTCACACCTTCCATTAGAGCAAGCCTCTGATTGGTGGGTAGAATCAGCCCATTCACACCTTCCATTAGAGCAAGCCTCTGATTGGTGGGTAGAATCAGCCCACATGGGCTTAAGACAAGGATGTGTGGAATCAACCGGGCCAGGCTGGGGCCGACTGGGGCTACCCGGCCCGGGCCGACCCGGTACAGATGGGAATGGCCCACTTGATGATCCTCGCCGCTTTTCTCTCTTTATTAATCTAATCCCAACATCCGCCCATCCTCAGCTGTGCCCTGAAGGAACTGGAGACTCTCGGTCAACAGCTGTACGGAGCCAAACTCATCCTGCAGAGATTTCAGGTCAGGAAATGTGCCCATTTCAAGAACCCCGTTCCTGCTTCAGAGTGTCTTCTGTCCATGCTGGGGGACACAAATCCACACCACTACTTTGTGGCCACGCAGGTAAACACCGTCTTTATCTGTAGCCGTTGCACTAAGGGGCTGCCAGTTAAAATTCAAAAAAAAATTTTTTACACCCGTGTCTCTGTGAAGGACCGCACAGTGACAGCCAGTGTGAAGAAGATCCCCGGTGTCCCTCTCCTCTACATCATCCTCAACACGATTGTGTTGGACAAACCCAGCCAGGCGTCTCTCGACCACATCCAGGCCGTCCAGCTGGGAGAGCTGGTGACCCCCACCCAGCAGCAGAGCATCCGCAATTTAAAGGAGGAGCAGGGCATCAGCCGCAAGGACGGAGAGAGACGGGGAAAGAAGAGGAAGAGGAAGCAGAGCCACCCCAACCCTCTGAGCTGCTTAAAGAAGAAAAAGAAAGGACTGCCAACACCGCCGCTGAAGAAGGCCGAGCCCGGAGAAAAGAGGAAGAGAAGTAGACACAAGAGACGAAAGACAGAGGGAGGAGGCAATATGACGGCTCCTGCAGTTTCAACCTCTTAGTGACAAAAAAGACACGGACTAATCTAAATTCAAAACAACACATTTATTCCTGATTTATTTTCCAGTTTCAATTCAGACAATAAGAGTTTGCTGTTTGAAACACTGTTTATAGTTTGTTTTATTTTGAAAAATCTTTTCACTTACAAGACTTAAAGTGCTCCGAGGCGTCCGCTTCAGCATGGAGAGGATCTGTCTTTGCTTTTATACAAAACAAAACTTCAGGTTTATGGTTAAAACACACGATGGATGCTGCAGCCCTGCCGTTGTGCTTAATGGTTCAAGTCGGCCTTCGCTTGATTTTCTTTAGAGTCAGCTGTTTCTGACGTTTGATATTACCGCACCTCACAACAACAAATGAACACGACTGCAATAAAATTAGCGTGACGACGTTTGTGTTGGATCTGAATTATTACCCATCTATCCAGTCTGGACAAAGTGCACTAGAAGGCATGCAAGGACGCTGGACAAGTCACGTCTACTGGGGGGAGAAATGCTGAAGCTCTGTTTCCAAATCAGTGTTTCACAATTTATTCAAACGTAATAGTTTGTTTTAAGCAGCCGCCCTTAATGCTGAGGATTTGGGGAGATCTGAATAACTAAAACAGACGGTCCTCCCACTCCTGCTGGACAGAAATAATCCGAAGTTCTGTGCTTAGATGACGTGGAATCGAGGACCGGGTGTAGCTTTGATGTCGCTGTAAGGCTCCTCCTGGACGAGCTCCACCGCCTGCTGCTTCTTCAGAACCAGGAAGCTGTAGAACTTGGCGGCTGCCTGCTTCCTGTTGTTGTTCCTGCACAAATCTAACAAGCTGACCGACTGGGTGCCTGTCTTGGCCATCACCCTCTGGAGAAACGAGAGATCAGGAAACAAATTGTTTACGTGTGTTGTGTGTTTTCATGAAGCTATCGCCTACTGTACCTGTAGACCGTGAAGCATCTGCTGGGTTCTTTTGTTCCACCTCCTTTCCTCCTGGTCCTGGTCTCCCTGCGTCTCCTCCTCCTGACAGGAATAATCAAAACAAAACATCCATAAAAATACATGAAAGCACTATTATAATTAGTGCAAATGACATTTATTTTTAGCTCACCTCTTCATCCGAGTCCTCGTCGGTCTTCTTCTTGTCCTTGTCAGCGAGTAGGTCCAACTCTATGAGCTGACTGATGCTAGTGGTGTCCTCTGGAGGCAGAGGCACAGCAGACTCCTCCAGCTGCTGGGACACTTGAGCTGCATCCTGCTGCTGCTCCTCCAGAGCGCCCATCTGAAGGCGGAAGGAGATCAGAGGACATGGTACAGAAGACAGGGTGGGACACGTTCTTCTGGACTTACAGGGAGGGCTGGTTCTGTGTCCTGAGACGTCTGGCCTCTTTGGGAGGACGGAGGCGGCATGACTGCTTCATCCAGCGTCGTCCTGCTCCCCTCCACTGCTGAAGTCTGCAGTGTCGCTGCCTCCTCCATGATGGTCTGGTCTGAAGGACAAAAACAAACAGAATCAGCATCAAAATTACACAAAAGCCTCGTAAACCACAAAAACAACTAAGTTCCAACCTAAGACGTCTCTCTGCTGCAGGCCTGTGGGTTCCTCTCTTGGCACCTCTGAGTTCTCCAGATCTTTGAGGAACTCATCCAAACTGTCAGCCTCTCCACCCTTCCTCCTCTTCCTCAGCTCATCTGGCACCAGGGGTGTCAGACATCTTGTAAACATCTAGAGTGAAGAAGGTGTGTGTGTGTGTGTCAGGTGTATTTATAATTAAGAAAGCGGAACAAATTGATTTATTCCTGATCCGTTGCTACCTTTAGCAGCCGAGCATTCCACAGAGGCTGAGCTGGGAGGGAGAAGAGCTTCTCCACTCCTCCGGTCTCCTTCCACATCATCAGTTTCTTTGTAGGCGGAGCCAAATCCAGGGTGGTGACGATGTCGGAGTAGTCGGAAAGCTGTGCGCGAATAGTTTTACTGTCGAGCTCCTTCACACTGTCTACGATCAGCTTCCTCTTGCGCTTTGCCTTGGTCTCCTTCACTGCAACAGTCACTCAGAGATTCAATAGAAACTCAGGAGGAAGTAAGATCAGCCCACATGCAGAAAAAAGGTCGTTTTTTAAAAATCAAATATCACAGTTTGACCTGTGATGTCGATGGGCTCCAGGGCGAAGGTTTCCTCCTCGTTGTGGACCAGAGCGGTTTGTTCCTGCTGGTCCGTCATGGCTGGCAGCTGCTCGGTTGGGCCTGAATCAGGACTATCTGGGGCTCCAGCTAACGACACAAACATAATCACACAGAGATCTTAACATCACGACAGCTGGTTTATCACTCCGGCGTACCGAAGACGAGGTCGGTGGGACTGACCCGAGAGAGCATCAAAGTCATCCTCATCGTCTCCGTGGTCCTGAGGCATCATCACGCTCTCAGTGATGGCAGGAGTGTCATCAAATATGCCACCGCCGTCCTCGTTACTCAGCAGCTTGTCCACTGTACACAATTAAAGATGTTGTTAATCCTTACAGAGGTACAACGATACAGCACACTGAAATGTCCGCTCTTACCCAGCATTCCTCCCTCGTTGCTCTCCGTGGGATTGTCTCCAAAGTCATCCTTGTACTGTTCATCGTACTCCAGGTGGTTGGACTTGTCGGCCATTTGATTAGCTCCGCCCTCCGCCTCCAGCAGGAGGTTGGAAGCCGATGATCCCATGATGTCCACCTCGAACGCGCTCTCCTCTCGCATCATCTCCCGCTCGTCCATCCCAAAATCCGCTGCACAACGCAGCAGTAAAGCAGCGTGAGTTAAATCTGGTATTTTTGTGACTCTAACAGCAATAAGGCCTCACATGGGGGATATTTACACAGAAATAACGAGCAAAACCACGAAGAAATACAAACATCTAGCATGCCTACCAAAGTCATTGTCCTGCAGCAGGTTGAGGTTTCCCACCTCCTCCCTCATGGTGATTTCTTCCACTCTGCTCTGATTCAAGTTGAACTGCTGAGCCACATCGATGTCGCTGCTCAAAACACATCATCCAATCAGCTTTTACGATGAAAAATAGACATCTGCAGCAGAGAACAGGTTCAGGAGCAATCTAGCCAATCAGAAATACACGTAGCTCTGGGATGCGACACTAGTAACTTTTTCTGCCGAGGTCAGAGTTGTAAAACGTTGCAGACGAAGGATGTTGAATCTAATTGTTTGCCTGCTTGTGAAAATGCATTTAACGCCTTCATAAAATCTCCTTTTACAAATTAAAGATACATTTGTGTTCATGGACACTATTAAAAATCAGTTAAAGCATCAATGAAGAGTTTGTAACACCTTAAGCTATCGCTATCAAGCTGGCTTCAGTGCTTCTTTAGGTCAAATCTTGCACGTTGGACAGCACTCTGTCGCCCTCTGCTGACCAAAAACTGCACCGAAACAGCAGCTTATCTGACAAAATCGCACGTAGTTTTATTTCGCAACGTTTTGGTTCTAGTTTTAAACTTGTTACAAGCTCTACACCGTCAGAGGACTCACTCCAAGTCTGGCAGCGGCTGATCAAAATCGTGAAACTCTTCCGGTAGCGTGATGGCGTTGTACGCCGCTTCTCGGTTCTCCTCTGGAAGATCCACCACTCCTAAAACACAAACACGGGGAAAGAGTTTTATGATCTGACACGGAATATTACTGCGTGTCACTAAAAAGACTGAAAAAGAAATATAAAATAAAAGAATGAGTAAAAAGTGGTACTTTGAACTGACCTGGTCGAAAGGCCATCTTAATCTTAATGAAGGCCTCGTTACAATCTGCCAGCAGGTACTTGGCCTTCCTGTGGTAGATCCTCACCACGCCCAGCAGCAGGTGGCCTGATGTTCGTAGTGCCATCTTCACCTGAAAACCAACGTTTTAGTTATAGAGGTCAATAATAAACGGTCACCATGGCAACATCAAGAAGCTAGACATGTAAAATGACCTTCGGGGAGATGATGCTCTCTACGCTGCTCTCCAGGTTGCACTCAAACACATGGGCCTTGGTCAGCTTCTTGTCCCAGTGGGCCGCCAGCCAGATTTTGGCCAGCGGCCCTCGTTTGCTGAGGACAAAGTGGGCGTAAAACATCGTCTCGACGTCCTCTCAGCGCTAAGGGAAAGGGGGAGGGGAGACGGCGTTGCGCCTGCAGAGACGAAACAAAAATGTTTAAAGAGGTCCTTCACTAGCAAACCATTTTCTACTCCCTCGCTCACTCTGAGTTTAACCTGCAGGCTGAACACGAAAATACTCTCCTACGTCTACCTCCAGCATTAGCTTCTGACGGTGAAATGCTAGGATATGAGAAGCCTGACAGGTCTACCTCACCCTGTCACTTAACGTTCATGGACTCACCCATCTTGGTTCATGACAGGAAAAATTGTTGATGTTTTAGCGTCCAGGAAACAGCAGAGAACATCTCGACTAGCAGAAGCTAACCATTAGCATTACCAACTCCACCACACAGCAGAACTCCTCAAGGCTTGTGTTATTTGTGGTGATGAAACATTAACGTTGCAGAGCTAACAAAGTCAGTGAGTCGCATTGCTGATAGCCAATCATCTGTGGGATGCCCTAATATCAGAAAATAAGACTCCAGATCCTGTCATCTGAAGCCACATTATCATGGCTGATTTCTCCGTGCCACAGCACGCATCCTTTTCTGTACTGTATCTTTACCTTTTCTTCTTTTTGTAACTTATTTTTATTTTATTTCTTTAATCATCTTTTAATGATCTATATTTAATTTAATGTCCTGTTTTATTGCTTTAGTATTCATTTTATTCTAAATAGTATTAATATTATTGCCTAATATGATCTTGACTTTTGCTTAACAGCACTTGGTGCAGCTTTGACACTGACATCTAAAATAATTGACCAGATTTAAGACTCCCCACGCAGCAGGATCTCTTTTAAGGGCTTTTTATGGTTTAGTGCAAGTTTTATTTATGGTTACAAACCCGGTCGGTGTTATACTGTCCAGTCCTCCAACACAACATGAAAAAAAGACAATATGTAGGAAAAACGTACATGCTGCAACTGTAATTTTAAATATTTTAAACCTACATCTTCACATTTGAACAATAGGCACACATCTTAAGGATGTGATGGGCAAACAGGTCTCGACAGGCGAACATATAAAGACACAACACAATGTCTGAGGTGTGTTCCACCTGCGTTAAAATTATGTAATTGCTGTATTTTCTCTTTATCTTAAAAGACGCAACGTTTGACAGTAAATGTGTAAATACTGTTTAACAAACATTTACAACCAATTACCGTTTTTGACCGTCGGTGACGTTTAATTCAAATATTATATTTAAACCGCAGCAGCTGATGCTCTCAAACACTGGACAAAAAGCAACGCCAGTGCGTCACTTTCCACACAATTAAACAGGTTTAAATTTCATTATCACGTTAATATAAAGCTGAATGACTCACCGAGTCTTCGTCCTACGTTTTACCCGATTTTGGGCGCCGTGATGAGGCCGCTGCGGGAACCAGCTCCCCTCTCCTCCACGAACTGAACAAACCAAGATGGCGTCGCCTTTCATGCGCAGCGGTGCTGATGAGAGGGAGGAAGGATGCTGAGCTGCTCCACACCTGAGTTAAAGTGTCTTAACTAGGTGAGGGGAGTCAGCTCAAACGGGACTTATTATTATATTAAAAAAAAGTAGAATACTTTTAAATTTGCGGTTGACATTTTTGTATTTTTGTAATTGTATTGGAATAAGTACAAATGTTTAGGAAAAATAAGGTTTTCTTTTGTGCAATGATAAAATGTGCCAACTGTTATTTTACAACTGATCCCTTTAAAAAATCGGCTGACAAGCAGATACATTTCATAGTTAATTTATTTAAAAAATAGTAATAAAAGTAAATGAATCAAAATTTTAACCAGATTTAAAAAAAGAAAGACTGCCACTAGAGGGCAGCAAAGCTTAAGAAGAAATGCACCAGTCAGCCAAGAACAGCACAAAAACCAGTGATTTCTCCACTTAAATCTATGAAATCACTGTAAATTAATCCAAACACATCAAATCAAATCAAACTTTATTTATATAGCACTTTTCACGCAAAGCAAGAACCACAAAGTGCTTAACAGATTAAAATGACCCATATGACCCACATTCCCTCCCTTTCCCACACTTAAAACAATTATGACAGTTTCACCCCCAATCCACAAACCATTCCTATGCACGCACACGCACACACACGCACACGCACACGCGCACACGCACACACACACGCACACACACACACACACACACACACACACACACACACACACACACACACACACACACACACACACACACACACACAACACATTAAAAGACCACAGTAAACACCAGGCTGAGCTCAGATTGGACAGGTAATGAAAGACATGCCATCAAGGGAGCCATCTGCCTCAACAGCAGCAGATCCACGGCAGCAGCCAGGACACCAATCCAGGGCGGCCTGGGAGGGAGGGTGGTAACCCCCAACACTACCTGGGCACTACCCAAGGAGCGCCCCAGCCGCCGCCACCGACCACCGGTCCCGAGGCAGAGGGCTGCACAGAGTTTACACTGGAAGGATTAAAATGTGTTACATGTAAAATCACAAGAGCTAATATGGATAGTAAAATATCCAATAAAATGTGATTATATAAATAGAACAACATACACGTGTAAGACAACAGTAATTAAAACAAATAAATAAGTAAAACAAGCAATGCAATACATAGTAATCAGTTAAGAGCTAAACTAAAAAGCTGGGTCTTGAGCCTGTTCTTAAAAACATAGACACAAATCATCATTACCTAAATTCAGTTCTCATCCAACGGCTTTTAAAATGACCCCTCTATGTTCTTATTAGGAAAAACGTGATTTTTTGTTGCTGTTGTGACTTTTCATATAATTTCAAGTCACATCATGCATTAGTTTGCGTACTGTTTTGCTGTCAAAATAGTTTAAACTAATGCTAAATTAATCAAGCTACCTACTTGACAGCTATGGAGACCATTTCTTTGTATGGGATCCCATACAAAATAAGTAACATCTATTTTTGACCTTATTTAGATTAAAAACAAATTATAAGAGTGTATAAAATTACGTGAAAATATCTAATCAAACCAAAACGTAACGTTCAATCTAAATTTGTGATGAGATATATTCTGTAGTATTTAATGCTGCAAAATACAGACAGCCTATAAAAACACAAGCATGGTGAAGAGATCTCCGAACTGAGAGCCCATTTAACCACATATCCAGATTAATGATGTTTTTGCCTCTGTCGTTAGCAGCTTGTTTACTGTTGTCGTGCTTCACCCTGCTTCACCTTCTCCGACCAATGACCCACCGACATCAGCTCACGCTTCACAGAGTTTACATCTCAGGTCATTTTCCTGTTTGCTTGCACATCGATTTTGAACATTCCCAACAAACTAAAGTCATATTTTGTGGTTAAAAATGGGGAAAACAACCAGGTTCTGCTCCCCACACACCTCGTCTCTTTGCTCCATGACAGAGCACAAGTTTTCCTCAAAGCAGTGACCGAGTGTTGAGTCAACTCCAATAATCCCGCCCTCTGACTCATCTCTGCCAGACTAACAAGTTAGAAGCACCCCGGTCTCATCTCTACACAGAGATCAGGAGAGGATGGAAAAAAAAATACAGCAGTGTTCAGGCGCGTTGCAAGCTTTTCAAAAGTGTGGGGGATGTTGTCTGTGCCTAAAATAATTTCATGTTATTCATCTTGTTAGTTTAATTTCTGTAATAGCGGAGCAGGTGCGAATTTTAGACGCGTCACGCACGTCTCCGTTTTAAACATGTTTAAACTGTTCAGAATACAAATCCTGTCACGATTTGAGGATGTTTGGACCCAAAATGCAGTACCCAGGATGACACGAGGCAGGAGATGAAGTAAAGTAAATAATCCTTTATTCGCAGGATGACAACAAAAGTAAATCCAGAGGCAGGGAGCCAAAAATCCAAAAATCCAGAAGAAGAACAAAAGCTCACCAAGAGCACACAAGCTGGGACGAGACACGAAGCTCACACAGAGCACCAGAACACACTGACAAACAAACAATGGACCCACACCAAACAGAGACAAGACAGGGCTCAAATACACAGGGAGAACAATTAAGGAAACAGGAAACAGGTGTGTGGAGTGAGACACCTAACTGAAACGCAGACAAAGGACACATGAGGGCGCTAAGAGACACAAAAGGGAATCCAGAGAGGGACGGAGGACACCAGGAGGCACATGAAGAAAGGGGCAGACGCAGATCATGACAAATCCAGGCTCTGTCTCGTTAGATTGGTGCAACTAAAGTTTGTACTGAATGAAATTTTACATTAAACCATGTTGAAAAGAAAAGGATCCGATTCAATCGTTTCCCCCTCATTTTACAGTCAGTACAGCGCAGTGCGCATGGCTTTAGGGTTAATCAAGTTTAGTTGTTTCTCTTTGTAACAATCTTCACAAGAAGGTAAAACAGTTAAATGGCAGGTTACAGATATTTACATTTGACTGTTTATTTTGACGGATAAACTCAAGGATGTTGGTTGTTTTGAAAGAACAAGAAACCCGGTCTCTCTGAGGGATGTGTCACTTGGAAAAATGTTTTCTGATTATGAAACTTTGGCTGAATAGCGCTTGTTCCTGTCTCTAATATGGAGACGCATGACGCATCCAGTCTGAGGCAGAATAGCCTCTTCAGCTCAGAAAGCACCTGCAGAGACATTTGATTACGCACAAAGTTCATGTGGAGCAGAAGCGGTCGGGCTACGGCAGGTGAAACGTTCCTAGCCTACATGAAGTGAAACTGTTTAATTGTAACATTAATATGTTACTGGACACGCTGGTCTGGCTGGTTAGACCAGTGTTTGAAGTGGAAAACACACACACACACACACACACACACACACACACACACACACACACACACACACACACACACACACACACACACACACACACACACACACACACACACACACACACACACACACAAGGCAACATAACCCTCTGATGCATGAATTAAGAACAGTGCCAGTTTCACATTCAATATTCCTCAGCCATGTGCAGTGATGCTTTTCATTATTTTTAATGTTACTGGACTTTTTTTATTGATCTTTTTTTTAATCTGTTCTATGAAAACATGAATAAAATGATCAAAAACAGGTGGAAGTGAGAGCATCCATGGGGAATATTTGAAAAAACGTATGTCTCACTCTCAAGTGCTCTTCAGCATCAAATAAATCGTAGAACATGAGGAAGAAGAACCGGTGATCTGAGGCACTCTGAGGGTTTCATTTATTAAACAAGGAAACACCGACGCGTTTCGGTACGACCTTCTTCAGGGCATAAACCTTTATGCCTTGAAGATGACTCACTATGTCACAAAAACTAATGTCCATCCTTTTTTACAAATTTACAGCCTAATTGACAATAACATGTTAAGGAGACAATTTCAGATGTGTATGTTCAGATTATTTATTATTCTCAATGCTAAATCAATGCTGCACTCATTGTGCCAAAAACAGTGTCTGGTGTGGATTTAAATTAATTAATTTTGCATATCGATATATGTGATAAGCCGTTTAATTTGAAAAAGTCAGTTTCTACTGCTGATTACAAATAGCCTAACAAGTAACTTACTCACCTGGTTCTAGATGCTGAGATTGTAGCTCAGTAAATGTTCTGCTGCTGCGTGATGCCTGGATAGAAGACGCTGCAGCGTAACCAAGAAAGAGACGGCTTAAGATGTCATGCTGTGTTTGGGCAGTTCTCACTCCCCGCCGGACCCGGCGGCAGCGGGGTAGTCCCCGCCACGGCCGCGGCGGTGCCGCCTGCCCGATGTGAAGGACAAAGTTGAAATTTTGCTACACCCACACCTAGCGTTCTTCTGATATACAAATATTAAATTCATATTGTATGCGTACTTAAAACTTGAAACAAAGTTCATAAAAAGGCTGCAATAATACTCCAAAAAACGGTAAAAAAATCTTACATTCTTCATCATCACAGTGAGCCTCAACAGGTGTAGAAGAGTCCCACCCCAGTGGTGTCAACAGGTGCCTGTCGTGGCTGCAGATGTTGTCTCACTGCATCTGGACACGACGATTCAAAAGTAAAATTAACTGGTTAAAGTTACGAGATACTGTATTGTGTATGTAAACAGCTAGCGAGGGTCCGTCCGTGGACCGTGCATGGCAGGAGAGGCAGTTAGCTAAAATGGTAACGCAAAACGTTCCTTTACCAAATTTATAAAGTCTACAGGGGCGGCGTTAGGCCCGGCTACTTGGGCTGAAGCCCCGGATGTTTCATGAAAAGCCCCGGATCTAAATCGCGGAAGTAACATGCAGTACCAAAGTCCAACAGAGAGGGAGCAGCTGGCAGTAGTTTGTATACAGCCTGCCAGAGCCTCCACCACTGAAGAAGAAGCCCTTTAGCAGCCGGCTTCTTCTACACTCTCTGCCTGAAACGCATGAGTGAAGATGGACATAAGGACGTTTTTTAGACAGAACCCCAGCTTTGATGAGACTGGTGCTGACTCAGGTTTGTGAGTCTTATTTTATTTGTTGTGCTGCTGATTTTTCTAAAGTTAGCTTATCAGGTAAAGTTGCTGGAAAGGGAATATTTACTATCATCTCACACTAAACACTAACAGGAACAATACTCTGCCCTGAATATGCTTAATATGTAGCTTCAGATAAAAAATTATGTGGTACAAGACATATATATGATGTTGACTAGTGCGTGTCACGGCGTGTGTGTGCGCGCGCGCGTGTGCGCGTGTGTGTCTTAAGCCCCGGATCTTCTTCAGTCCTAAATCCGCCCCTGCATACCTCTGCTTTGCGCCCATTTTTTTTCTTCTTCCTTCCTTCGCTTCTGGAATGCTGATCCCGATGGCTTAAGTGTTCTTTTCATCGTAAAAGATATCAAAAGTTTCAACGCAGCAACAACAGGAAGTCCTTCTACAGTGCTACCCACGCACGTGATCTACGGCACCCTTAACGGTCAAATGCTTCGGAGCGGTGGCCCAAGCGGGAGCTCGTCATGCAGCCAGATCATTAGAATTTAAATATTGATGTTTTAATTTCATGTTATTTCAGAGGGGAATTTCGAGTATGTAGAGAGTGCATTTCATATTACAAACATAAATTTAATAAACTTTTTATTTATTTATTTTTAATTTTGCGCCCTATCCCTCAGATGGTGCCCCAGGCGGCCACCTGTGTCGCCTGTCGGCAAAGCCGGCCCTGCGCGGGTGCAACGCCAAAAGTGTGGGTGTTGAATGATCTCAATAAGAAAAGTGTGGGTGTTGCATCCCCCACATCCCCCCACGGGTGCGACGCCCATGGCAGTGTTGCCAGAAACCGTCCCAAAACGCCCCAGAGGGGAATGGACTCAAGGGCACAAAGGGCCTGGTTATATTTCACCGCAGGATGGTCTTTGTGCCTGAGAATCAGCCAACACTGAGGCTGTGTCTGCTCCTCGCTCAACCTGCTCATCTGCTCTAAGCTGACAAGCAGGTCTTATTTAGAGGCATGCTGAGAAAGGTCCACTGGGGGGAGTTGATTGATTTTGTGCAGGTGTACACACACACACAGGGGTTTTCTAAGAATGAGAGCTCTATCAGGACAGGCTTCTCACACTGGGATTGAACGAGGTGCTGGATTTCCTGGGAAGAAAAAGGGGTGGGGGGGTGGGGGGGGTGGTGGCGTGAGGGGTCTTTTCAGCTCCTTTTAGTAGCAACAATAGTCTTTGTCCAAGATCTTCCACCATTCTTATTAGGAGAGAAGGAGAAGGAGGAGGGAGGTGCAGGCGGAGGGTGTTTCTCCATAGTAACAATGACTAAACAAGCCAGTTCAGCACCAGCAAGGCAAAGAGGTGACAACCCTGCTCAGAGGAGGACGACCAGCAGCTTGCCGTGAGAAGAAACAGGACGTAGAGGAAAGTTTGGCTGGAGGTACCCTCCCAACATGAACCGAGACAGCCACAGCGAGGACACGTTGTCTACGATGGTGCTGGAGAACATAAAGAACAAACTGATTCATGCCTTCAGAACGAACACAGAGCCCAGAGAAGATCCTCACGACTGCAGCGTCCGCCGTAGCCACCAAGCCAACGAGGAGCTGCGCCGTGCCCAGATAGATGGAGCAATCACCTGGCTCAGGTCTGAGCTGGTAAGCTCCACTTTCACCCTCTCCATTTTAGAGTGTAGCATTTCCCAACTGTCTGTTTTTTAAATGAAGTTTGTTGAAAGTTTAAAGAAGAAGAAGCACTTTCCTAATCCATCCTCATGTTTCTGTTCCCTCTCTGTTGTCCGGTTGTCCTGCAGCTGGAAATGCGCACTCAGGACCTCCAGCTGGCTCAGACCCTGCTGGGACTCAGCACGGAGATCCAAAGACTGAGGAGGGAGAGCTTAGGGGGTGTGGAGGTGGAGGGAGAGGGGGAGGATCAGCTGTGAGCAGCCCCTGGATCGGGCTTCCCCACATTGGGAAAAAACCAGCTGCAGGAGCTCACGTTGTGCAAATACGAGTTGCATTTGTGCAAAAGAATGAATCTTTATGAACGGGACAGAAAAAATAAAATCTGCAACTTCATCATCTTAGTATCTTTATTGAGCATCTTCTTTCAGAACAATTGATTTTCATCTTTTCCAAATGTTGTCCGATCATTTTGACCACAGTTGCAGGTTGAAACACGAGCTAGATTTAAGTAAAGGTCACTTTAACGACAAATAAACTCACACACAAAGTCGTTAGAAGGGTTTTAGAGCCTTCAAAGGTCGGAGATGACGTTGTTCTTTATCAAGGGATTTATAAAAGCCTCAGTCAGCCACACAGTCAGTTTAGTTTGGTATGGAAGTAAAAATACAGCAAATCTGCATCACGAAAAGGACAAATCATTTGCAACATTTTGGTTTTAAAAAGCTGCATCAACTCTTATTAGAGAACATCTTCAGTTAAAACAGTTCAGAAAACAGATCTGAACACATCAGGATTTAATTTCACGACATATTAGAGTCAAAGATTCATTCTTTTTTGCAAAGGATTCCTTAAGTCTGATCCTATAATTTGCTTAAGAAAACAGTTTTTAATAACCAGAAAAAGAAAAATATGTTCATATTTTAAGAGATTATAAAAAAAATCTAACCATAAGTGAAAAAAGAATGGTTAACACTATAAAATGTTAGCAGAAATCAAATCAATTTTATTGAACTGATAAGAAATTGTACGATTTTATGTTTTTTTATCACTACTATCAAAACAAACTTTTTTTGATTTACAACTAAAATACAATTTACAAGATTTTTTTGTTCCCCTTCATTTTTAATTGTTGTTAATTGATCACTCACATAAAAATGTGTTTTTGTCATAATTTTTTTAAAAGTTTTGTTCTTTAGCAATGCTACGGGGACATCTAGTGGCACAAATTACAAAATGCAACTAAGTGAATATTTATTGAAAAATAAAATAAGTATTTCTAACTCTAAAATAAAACATGTTTTTTCACGAGGTCAAGTGTTTGTGTAACTGTTTTTCAATCACACGTCTGTTTAGCATTTTGTGAGAACTCAACATGATTCTAAACTTAAATAATTTGTATAATAAATGAACTTTAAGGCACAGAGCTCCTCCTGGAGAGAACCTTCTCAGGTAAACCTCTCGAGTAAAGGTACTGAGGAATCTTCTGATGGTACATGTTACAGACCATCCTCCCTGGAGGGGAGAATAAGCTTCCACTTCCTCCTTCACTCCCCAGATCCCAGTAACTGTCCTCCTCTTCCTCCTCATCAGTGTCTTCCTCTTGCTCCTCCTCAGACAGCTCCTGCTTGAGCTCCTGGATGCCAGAGTGAAGCTCCATCAGTTGACGTATCAGAGCCTGATCCTGGGAGCGCATCTCCATCTGTGCACAAAGGACACCTTTGAATTTTGGTTCATTGTCAAAAGAAGGGAAATGTTTAAAAAAACATAGATAAGATAAATAAACTTAATTTCTTGCATTTTTTAAAACAACCACCCTTCTGTACAATCCAAACGTCTCTTGGTTCAAAACAGCAGCATTTCAGTGCTCTGTCCTTTCAAACGTAAATGCAATTTTCCACTTTTCTTGTTGACATCTCTCTCCATTTATAAGAGGCTTTCCAATCACCAGCATTGTAAAATGACATATTCAGAACCCCACCAGTCTCAGAGTCCAAGTTTGTCCAAAGGATTCAGGAATGTCTTGAACAAAAGCTCAGAGGCCCGATCTGCATTTCTTTTCTGCGTTAATTACAGCTCCAGTGAGAGACGTGCGCTGGCTGAGAGATGCTGCCTTTGTCGACACTTGGGGGATGGATGGAGAGATGAAACATGAACTTGGAGAGCCAGCTGGGCTCCACCTCATTATTCCTTTTCAAACACTGAGCTGTACACTTTGGACGTGAGCAACTTTCAGCAGGCTGCTGATGAACAAGACTAAATCCTGAGGCTTTGCTTTTGTTTCTTACAGCGTTTTCTCAGTCTCAAACTAGATTTATGTTTCAATGTGTGGTCAAATTAGTGAAAAACAAATTTACTGCTTGATATTTACACTTTGCTGATTAATATCAACAACTATTCCTATACAGTTATATGAAAAACTGTAAGCTATTCAGAAGAGGACTCAGATCATCTTATTGTCAGATTGCCATTAGAGAGCGCTGCCCTCCCTGATGTGAAGGGAGGAAAGAATCTAAAAAGAAACCTACTATATCACGCTTTTCACAGAGCCCCTGAACTTCAGCTAAACACCCAATCACGTTTAGTTGCTAGGGAGAACTGGAATGTTTTTGGCCAATCAGCATGACTGCATTTAATGCCTCTGTGGTGCTTTCGGCAAGCGCCACCGACATCATGCACATAAACACCCCGTAGACTGGCGCTGTGCTTTGGAGCTGCCGTAGTGGCCGGCTGCCATCTTTGATGGCCCCCAGTGCATTAATTTTTACCTAGAAAGGTACCCAAGAAAACACATTTTAATAGGCTTTTTCGCAGAATCAGATATATACTATGACACGATAATTAAAATATGATTATAATAAAAAAAATTAAACTAAATGAAAATATAAATCTCAACAGGTAGGCTAGAAAAGTCAATGGTAATCCCATGTCACCTGTTTTCAAGAATACGCTGGTTGTTGCAACCGTGGCTGCACAAAAAACGGGCATAGTTGCCGAAATGTATTTATTTTAGTGTTAACAGCATAGTTAGCCTAAATAACAGGAAAGCCATCTTCACATACAGATAGCTTAACAATTAAAACTCAGCACACCTATTTACATTATCTGTGTTCAACAAGATTAAATGAATGAGCTACAGCTGGAGCCATTAGCAGCTAGCTACAAAAGCTTCATTACGTTAAGGAGGCTAAAACAGTCTTAAAAGGCTAAAACGTACAGACGTGTATTAACCCTTCTAGACACTGCATGGAGGGAAGCAACTCCCCTTTTCTAAATTCTGTTGGAAACCAGAGTGTTGTTCTCTTTTCTGCCACTGGAGGGCTCAAATTTCACATTCCTCCAACTAAACAATGCATAGGCCCAATCCCAATACAATCCCACGTTTGCGCCCTTCAATTGCACGTTCCCGACTAGGGGTGTGAGACGTAGGGTGTCCCGATTCTCAAGTGCAGAAGTTGATCACTCGCCTTTTGCACCCTGGACTCACACTTGTGTATTACCCACAAGCCATTGTTGCAGAAAAGGCTCAAGGGCCTTTTCTGAACATATGTATTTTCTAATGAAAGTACGTTTTTTTTGGGACGATTAATTGATGCTCTGAAACTTTTAGACAAAACAGCAGTGATTGTAATTTTACTTCAAATAAGTGTTTGGTTGTTTGTTTGAAAGTTGTCAATAAAAGTTTTTTTTTAAATGTCACAGCAACCAGCGTCCTGGCATGTGTATGAGTATTATTTAGGTCAACTGGGTGGAAACATAATAACTCAATCCTCTGGCTTTTTGAGATTAAATGTTTTTTCCACCCTCTGGTGGAGCAAACCCGTTATTAGAGGCAGCATTCAGAATTCTAAACAAAAATCAACAGCACTTCCTATAGATTTCTGCAAAATAAAACATTAAAATTACCACTTAAATTTATCGCGGGTTATAGTCTAATTTATCTGTAAATGTATTAATTAGCTTTATTTGTAAAACTGCTTATTTTGCATAAGGGAAATAAATAATTGTTTTTGAATTGCAGTGCTTTTCCGGCTGTTCATTTGAATTCTTAGAACGGAATAAGAGAGGAAATCTTTTCTCACGAGACATTTTATTCACCAGGAGATGCTGACTAACCAACATGCTGCATGAAAAAAAATAACAATGAGTCTTAAAGACAAAGAGACTCTTCATAGTTAAACAGTCATCTGGGCTCCTCTGACATTTCTTGAATCATCCTTTGAAGTTCCTCTAAAGGCTTTTCTGTGTTAACACGATGTTCCTGTTCAGCTCCCGTTCAGACGCGTGCTTTCTTCTATCTCTGTATGCTCAGGACGCTTGGTTACCATGACGAGGAGTGTTGGTGAAAAGCGTTAAATGCCAAGTGATACATTAGGTCGTAACAAGAGCTTTAGAGAGTCGCTGACAGGCAAACAGACACGTGCATACTCAGCCTCTTTCCGCAGAGATGCTGGTGGGATGGGGAAAATAAGGAAGAACTTGGAACACTTAAATGTTTCTAATCAGTAAACAAATTTCAGTATCAGACTTTAGATGTAGTTCTGGGTTATATTTGTTCTAGAATTTCTTTAGGACAGTACAGGACGTGTTGCTTTTTGAGATCTTTTAACCTGCTTCATTTTCCTGACGTGCTAGTTTCCTGCCTAAGTTTTGCATTTAGCAGATTTTATAACACAAAACGGTCCTGTTGCTTGGATCTTTTTAGACTAACACGAAGGGCCTGGTGTGTGAGCTTCATTATTCTGTGTGTAAAGAAATGTCCCGCCATGCCAGCAAAGTGTCTGTCTGATGTGCACCTCCAAGGTCCTCAGGCTGATTTACTCTCTCTGCTCTTGCCCTCGCTGAACTGGTCTCAAACACACAGCAGAAGCTCTCAGTCGGTTTCACAGAAAGAAAATCAAATTGTTAAAAAGCTCCAGTTTTTTCCTGAACAGAGTCCAACTGAAAATCTAAAAAATCTAGTAACGCTTTACTTTATTAACATTGCTTAGTGCATGATTAAGCATTAATAAACTACTAAATAAAAAATTAACAACTGCTTAAAGTGACAGAGTGTATTTTTCCTGGCGATAGGGTCAGTAGATACCAAAATTGTTGCAAGCAAGCAGGATTTTTGTGTTGGAGTAAAGGTTGGTTTATGGTTGACGCGTCCGCGAGGTCCGCACGGCTCCGCGCAGAGAAGTTGCGTCATTTTGCGTCATTTTAACAACCACGCCCCTCCACAGCGTCTCCGCACGGCCCAAGATTTCCGCAACGCGCACCTCGGAAAATTTCTAACCACGTGGACGGACAGACGCGGAAAAACATGGCAGACCGGCAAGAACTAGTATGGCAGAGGTTCGTAAATACAGACATTTGTATGATTCAGCTCTCAGAGATCACCGTGATCAACATGTTGTTAATAATTCTTGGAGAGAAATAGCTCGCACTGTCAGAAAAGACGAGGACGCTGTTAAAAATGCTGAAATGCCATGTTGTAAACAGTAATTTCTACTTCTACTATGGTGTAGTGTTGGATGCATGCCGTAGAGCTCCATGCTGCCCCCTAAAGTTTGGGAGAATATTGGCTCACCGCAGAGACAAGCCGCACAAACCATAAACGCTGCCAGTTGTGAAGCGCGTTCCATCCACGAGCCGCATCACCGCGCGGAAAGTAAATGCGTCAAGCATAAACCAAGCTTAAGACCATACCAACGGATACCCATTAGGGTCAAAAAGCCCTGGGGAGTGCTAACTTTAGCAAAATGACAAGCACATCAGACTCCCTTTCACCACTGACAAAAAGTGAAGAGGTAAATGTGTAAAACAACAACATTTAAGAATGAGGAAAGTTTTGTAATCATTTGTTACAAATCAGTAAATGCTTTGTGTCCTCATGGGCTCCCGTAGTAGGAAACGTGGCATCTAATATGGTGTCGCCCAGAGACTTAGACCCGCTCCCATGTATTTTAGACCTGATTTTTATGGTCATATGTTAAGAAGCCGCCAATATTTTTCAACAACTGGGCATTATTTAATTAATTTTCAACAACATTTTGATGGATATTTCCAGAAATAATAGTAAAAACTACACATTAATTAATGTTAATTAATATTAATGTTAATATTAAGTAATGTATTACTAAACAAACACACCCCTGGCCCTTTTTCCTAACCTTAAGGACATTTAATGGTTAATAAAATTGGGAAACATTAGTATGTTTATTAATGCTTAATATTGCACTAAGTAATGTTATTAAAGGGACCCTTTTGTAAAGTGTTACCAAGCATTTCACCAGGAGTTTCTACTTGAGATATCAAGTTTTCTACTTAAATATAAAGTTTTTAATTAAATTTTATTTTATTTTGGTCTAACTCTCGAAATCAGACTTTTATTTTGAAACTTCCATAAGATCTCATTCTGGAATAGATTACTCAGATATAAACACCATTATTTATTAGCAGTAATTAAAGGTGAAATAAAAATTATAAAGCAACATTGCTACATGCATAGGTGCAAATATTACCCATATTATTATTCTTTTCTTTCAGTTAATAAAGAAATGAAATAAACTCAGTCTAGCAAGAACATGACAGTAATCAGGCTGGCATTTCCAGCAGAAGGTGGACAGAGATCTCCTGGAGGAGGAAACTGAGCTGATTTCAGATCTCTAAAACTACTCAATTGTGAACATCTCCACCATTATTCCTGCAAACACTGTTTTCTAAGCATTTACATCACCTAATTTTTTAGCAAAGCTTTGAAGATTGAACTATTTTCTTTGTCAGATCTCTGAAACAGGCCCCAAACTCCAAAGCTGCAAGCTTGAACTCATCTACGGAAACATCTCAAACTTTTACCTTACCTGCAGGTAAGATACTGACAGCTCATGGACTATTGTTCAACAGAACATCACTACTAACAATCCAAACTCTCTCTTAAGAGAGAAAATTAAATTTAAATAGTTCAGTATATTTGAAACAAAACAATCAAACTGTATTTTTCTAATTCGTATTTGCACTGCTATTAATACATTTATAAATGTTAATGTTTCCAACAAAATATTTAGTTAGCAAGCTAAATATTTAATTTTGAGTTAAAATTTTTTAACAAACTAAATATTTAGGTCAGACCTAAATTTATATTAAATTAAATATTTAGTTAGTAAATACTTATTTAAC